>NW_012121376.1:2266776-2290589 GCF_000951035.1 Colobus angolensis palliatus
GAGGAGGAGGAGGAAAGAAGAAGAGGAAGAGGAAAGAAGAAGAAGAGGAGGAGGAGGAAGAGGAGGAAGAGGAAGAAGAAGAAGAAGAAATCTCTTTAAAACAGTAAGTGTGGACAAAGTGTTTTCACAGATGAAGAGATGAAGTTCCTGAAATTTAGGGTTTCATTTCTCAAGGGTCTCCTTTAAACAAAAAGTTTATGATTTCAAAGTAGACATGTGCCTTTAACATCATTTTTAAAAATTACCAGCCTTAGCAAAGGTGTAGAAAAAAACGTGTTCTCAAGCACTGTCAGTGGAAGAATTAGTAAAACATTTCTAGAGAACCTCTCAGTGTCTTAACAAAATTTTAAACACACGTAGCAATTTTACTTCTGGGAACTTCTCTATTTGCCAAGATACATATGCAAGGATCTTCCCTATAGGATTGTGTATAAAGGAAAAATCAGACAGACTATGCCAGGAGCCCCGTGGAAGGGAAAAGTCAGCTGTGGAGGGGGCACCTGCGAATGAATTCTGCGGAGTTGCTAACAGAGCAGACTTACACACACAACATGGTAAGGTTCCACAACGCCGCACACCAGGGATTACACACACAACATAGTAAGGTTCCATGACGCCGCACACAGGGGATTACACATACATCATGGTAAGGTTCCATGATGCCACACACAGGGGATTACACATACAACATGGTAGGTTCCATGATGCCACACACACGGGATTACACACACAACATGGTAAGGTTCCATGATGCCACACACAGGGGATTACACATACAACATGGTAAGGGTCCACAACACCGCACACACGGGATTACACACACAACATGGTAAGGGTCCACGATGCCGCACACAGGGGATTACACACATCATGGTAAGGGTCCATGACGCTGCACACAGGGGATTACACACATCATGGTAAGGGTCCACGACGCTGCACACAGGGGATTACACACATCATGGTAAGGGTCCATGACGCTGCACACAGGGGATTACACACATCATGGTAAGGGTCCATGACGCTGCACACAGGGATGGGGCAGGGGAGAGGGTGTAGAACACACACACACCCCCAAGGAGCAGGAGCAGAGACAGCCCTCGAGACAAAGTGTCACAGGGGCCCCCTCCAGAAGGGACGTGGGGCTGAGGCTGCAGGGGCGAGGGAAGGGAGGGGCTGACAGTGTTCACATCTCTAGGATTCAAACTTTTCATATACAGCATGCATTACTTTGACTTCTGCTTAAAGAAAAGAAAATAACTGGAGCAGCTTTTGGTTTTTCAAGAATAATGAGAATAATATTTCACCTACTGTCCCACAGCTCTGTACCTGGGTGGTCAGGGCTCAGGTCTTCCACTGCAATCTGAACCACATCCGCCAGGTCGTGTTCAGACATCATCCAGAGCACAGGAGAGTGGCTGGTCAACACGCAAGAGTTCAACTCGAAGAGGGGCTGGCTTTTGGTCACCTACCAAACAGAAGCAAAGGAGGAGAGGACATTAGCCATCACCACATGTGAAATGATGAAAACCACGAGCCGTGCACATGTATGCAAAAGGCCGTGAATGTCTGTGAATTTTTACATGCAGGGTTCTTCTTGCCTCAAACCACCAAAAGGTTAGTTTCTTTGAAAATTAACAAATAGTTGAAAACGCCACCCGCTGCCTCATTCCTTAACCACTGGACAAGTCACCAGGGCCTCTCCATTTCCAGTGCATTCCTCATGCCCTTCCAAAGTCACCTTCCCAACACTGGCTGGGAAACATCCTCTCCCTCAGCCCAAGTCTCCAGTGGGGCCTGACTGCCTACAGCAAACGTCCTGTCACTTCCTGCTCCCGTGGGGCCTCAGCCCTGCTACACTCACCACACCCCAGAAAGCAGCATCCCACCCACACCACACCACTGGTCTCCATGGTGATATACCATCTCTCCTCCCAAATCTCTCCCAACTGACCCCACTGGTCTCCATAGTGATACGTCATCTCTCCTCCCAAATCTCTCCCAACTGACCCCACTGGTCTCCATAGTGATACGTCATCTCTCCTCCCAAATCTCTCCCAACTGCACGCTTCCATCTAGACTATAACCCATACTCCGTTTCTGCTACCCCACAGGCCGGCAGAGTGGCAGCACCTCTGTTCTGCTTTCTTTCTGCTCTCAGGTTCCGTCCTGAACGCAAGCAGCATCGTGCCACCATGACCAAGGGGAACCATCTGTCCTGTCCACAACTGTGCTGTCCAGGGTGGGGCTATCCCCGAGCCTGGCAGTGTCTGAAACACAGTCGGGGGCTTTCCCCCAGCTCCTGTGACTCTGATTAGGCCTCAAGAGAACTTATTTTCCAAAGTAAAAATGAGGCTGCATCATTCCAACTACGGTCTATGGACACACAGATCCAAATATAGGACTCCAAATATAGGATGTCGTTGAAATGAGGAATGAATGTGACCATAATATTTTTTATCAGATTATACTTTATATTTTAATTATTGACACATACATGGTATAAAGTAAACTGTCTTCCCTGAACTACACTATACACTTCTTAAGCGCAGAAACCCTGTGCCCAGCTCTGTACAGCACAGCTCCTTTCATCAGGAAGAGTCCGTTCACTGTCCCTAACCAAAACCCCATCGCAGAAGGAAGTCACACGGTTTCAACTCGAGTCTATTCACAACTTCTGTTAATGGATGAGTCCCAACAGGAATGAAATCACAAAAGCAGGCCTCACTCGTGTCCTTAAATCCAATAAAAAATGCAATTTCTCCTCTCCTTTGTCTAGGTTTAAATTTTACAGCTTAAATGGCAACAGCTCTAGAATTTCTTTTTTCTTTTCTTTTTTTTTTTTTTTTTTTTTTTGAGATGGAGTTTTGCTCTTGTTGCCCAGGCTGGAGTGCAATGGCACGATCTCGGCTTACCACAACCTCCGCCTGCTGGATTCAAGTGATTTGCCTGCCTCAGCTTCCTGAGTAGCTGTGATTACAGGCATGCACCACCACACCCAGCTAATTTTGTATTTTTAGTAGAGACAAGGTTTCTCCATGTTGGTCAGGCTAGTCTTGAACTCCCGAGCTCAGGTGATCCACCTGCCTCGGCCTCCCAAGGTGCTGGGATTACAGGTGTGAGTCACTGTACCTGGCCTCACTTCTAGAATTTCTTGGGGATAACAATTCGTGGAAGAAGGAGCCAAGTGCTGTCTTAAATCTTCCTTTATTAGTAAAGGCAATATTTTTCACAAATGTGTGATCAAATACAAGATCTATAAAATAACAAAGGTATTTTTATTCCCACCTTATAACTTTACACAAGATTAGATGAACTGAGGAAACATAAATTAATTGTCCTTAAAAGAAAAAAAGAGCTGATGACAAATAACTGGAGGGGGAGACACAAAGCCTCAGAGGGACCAGCGCTGAACCTCTAAAAAGTCCAGCTGAGAAAGACGGAATGAGACAGATGTTTAATCTCCCTAAATCCTCCCATACAGACACAGAGAGCTCCAAGGATAGCAAAACCAAAATCCAGGTCAACACCGCCAACAGAACGAGGTTACAGGATACTCCTCAAGAACCCCAAACACGGCCGGGCACGGTGGCTCAAGCCTGTAATCCCAGCACTTTGGGAGGCCGAGACGGGTGGATCACGAGGTCAGGAGATCGAGACCATCCTGGCTAACACGGTGAAACCCCGTCTCTACTAAAAATACAAAAAACTAGCCGGGCGAGGTGGCGGGCGCCTGTAGTCCCAGCTACTCAGGAGGCTGAGGCAGGAGAATGGCGTAAACCCGGGAGGCGGAGCTGGCAGTGAGCTGAGATCCGGCCACTGCACTCCAGTCTGGGCAACAGAGCGAGACTCCGCCTCAAAAAAAAAAAAAAAAAAAAAGAACCCCAAACACAAGCAGATGGGGACACTGGAAGCCACAAGGTCAGCAGGGCACACGGGCGTAGGACGGAGGAAGGAGAGGGAAGCAGGAGCCGGGCTGAGAGCAGCAGCTGTCGGATCCACCAGGAGACCCACACAGGGGCCTGCGGGGCTGACCCAGAGGCCCAGGTGTTCTGGACCCCAAGCCCTCTCAAAACTCATTATCCAAAGCTCCCTTTTAGGCCAAACACATTGAAACGGCCTGGAATTGAATATAAAATGTGCAGGGCATGGAAACTAGAGACCAAGGAACACGAAAGGTAATGAAAGGTGGGAGGGGAGAATGGAGCCTAGAGAGCTGAGAAAATAAGTTGCTGCATTTTTAAAACTTTCAAAAAACAACACAGGGAAGAACCCCAAAACACTGAAATTAGAGAAACGATTCTAAACCAAGCCTCCATTCTGAGCATTCAAAAAAGAAAAAGTCATATAAAAATGAGCAACAGAAAGTACTCAGGCCAAATATCATGCAAAAATAACATATTTCTTAAAAGAATAAGAAGCAAAATAACATCACTGCAGACAATGAAAACATTCTAGAAACATATGTCCCCCAAAAAGATGAAAACTAAAAAAAAAAAAAAAAAAGAATTCCTGATAATTCAAAACAAACTGAAATACATTAAACACATACCATACCATTAACCAGAAACCAGCATTAGAAAAACTCAGAAACAAGGTGCTAGAACGCAGAATATATTAGAAACAAAAGAAAAAATAACTTCAGAAATGAAGCCTAAACTAGAAGAACCTTAGAACAAATAAACACAATGGTGCCTTAAGAAAAACAAAATGACAAAATTTTCAAGAATACAAAAGAAATGAAAGAGATGAAAAAAGCTCAAGAAAAAGTAGCACATGAGACAGGAAAAGAAGACCCAACACATGTATAATAGGAGGTGCTTAAAAATGAAAACTGGCCAGGCACGGTGGCTCACGCCTGTAATCCCAATACTTTGGGAGGCTGAGGCAGGAGGATTATTTGAGGTCAGTAATTCAAGATCAGCCTGGACATGTACTGAGGCCCTGCCTCTACAACATATTTTTAAAATTAACTAGGTGCAATGGCACGTGCCTGTGGTCCCAGCTACTCAGGAGGCTAAGGCGGGAAAGTCACTTGCGTCTGGGAGGGCAAGGCTGACTCCACCCTGGACAACAGACTGAGACCCTGTCTCAAAAACAGGCGAAAACTGAGTAGTGAAATGGAATACTAAAAACTGTAATTCCAGAAAACTCTCCAGGAAACAGGAGGGAGGGCACTTGAAACTACGCATGAAAAGGATACACCAGCCGGGCGCGGAGGCTCACGCCTGTAATCCCAGCACTTTGGGAGGCCGAGATGGGCGGATCACGAGGTCAGGAGATCGAGACCATCCTGGCTAACAAGGTGAAACCCCGTCTCTACTAAAAAATACGAAAAACTAGCTGGGCGAGGTGGTGGGCGCCTGTAGTCCCAGCTACTCAGGAGGCTGAGCCAGAAGAATGGCATGAACGCGGGAGGTGGAGCTTGCAGTGAGCAGAGATCGCGCCACTGCACTCCAGCCTGGGCGACAGAGCGAGACTCAGTCTCAAAAGAAAAAAGGATACACCACAACCTAGGGGAAAAAAACAAAAACAGAATCACCAACACCAAGATCCAGCCCAACAAAAACATTATTTAAAGAAAAATTCCTTTAGCCATCCAAGCAAAAGATTAGGTGACTTATAATGGAAAGAAAATTAGATTATCAAACTCCAACAGAAAAAAGGATTAGCATATTTAAGACACACAAGGAAAGAAATGTGAGCCAAAAATTTTATATCCAGACAAAATTACTTTAAAGTATAAAGGCAGCATCCAGTCCTCAGAGGACAATATTCCCAAAATCCCCTCCTGAAGGCACTAGCAACAAACAAGCTTCGGAAAACCAAACCACTGGAGAGGCACCAGGAAGAGCGGCTAGTGGAGCGCCCTATCTCCAGACAGAACTGAGACAGAGGAGATGAAGGAGCAGTATGCAAGGCTATGTGCTAAACGCAGACACGGGTAACTGCTTGAAACTGGGAGGAACTGGGAGTACATATAAAAAACAAATGTAGCAACTTTCAAAAACTAACAAAAACCAATGTTACAATGTTCATTCAGTGGCCACACCAAGCGGTAGAGTTCTTTCTTTTTTTTTTTTTTAAGATAAGAGTCTCACTCTGTTGCCCAGGCTGGAGTGCAGTGGCAGGATCTCAGCTCACGGAAACCTCTGCCTTCCGGGTTCAAGCGATTCTCCAGCCTCAGCCTCCCGAATAGCTGTGATTATAGGTGCCCAACAGCACACCTGGCTACTTTTTGTATGTTAGTAGAGCCGGCGTTTCACTATGTGGCCAGGGTGGTCTCAAACTCCCAACCTCAGGTGATCCGCCCACCTCAGCCTCCCAAAGTGCTGGGATGGGGATGACAGACGTGAGCCACCGTGCCCGGCCGGTAGAGTTCTTTCTGAGAACACCTTGCCTTGTGTGCAATTCTGTCATCCCTGATGCCCTTGTGAACAAGGAAAAGCAGACTATCAACAACGGTAACAACTTCACTGGATTGAAAGGGAAATATTTTTAAATTCATGAGCTCATAATATTATTAAGCCTTTAATTTTTTAATGGTAATAAAAAAAAATCAAGCATTTATTCTGCCTTTCTACACAAATGATATCACTGAAAAACCAAATCATAAGCAACAGAATGTTTCTCTGTATAAAAGTATTCCAACAAAAGAACAGTCATCATTTTGCAATCCCTGATGAATCAAGAATCTAGGTAACAGAGGTGGCTGTTACCATCAGAAAAAGAAAAACACACACTACCCTGCCTCATTAATGAAGAATTCAACACCATCTAAACTAACAAACAAAAATGCTCAATCTAATTAAGCTTCTAGAATCCTAATACTTCCTAAGTGACAGGAAATACAGAGGCCAGAAGAACATGTTAAACTATACCACAGAAATGCAAATAGGAAAATTAAAATCAAAACTAGGAAACTCGGCCAGGCATGGTGGCTCACATCTGTCATCCCAGCACTTCGGGAGGCCGAGGCGGGTGGATCACCTGAGGTCAGGAGTTCAAGACCAGCCTGGCCAACATGGCGAAACCCTGCCTCTACTAAAAATACAAAAATTAGCAGGGCGTGGTGGTACACGCCTGTAATCCCAGCTACTAGGGAGGCTGAGAAAGGAGAATTGCTTGAATCTAGGAGGCAGAGGTTGCAGTAAGCCGAGATCGCACCACTGCACTCCAGCCTGGGCAACACAGCGAGACTCCGTCAAAAAAAAAAAAAAAAAAATCAACCTAATCAAAAATGAGCATAATGAAATGAAAATGAAATTCCAGAAAAAGAAGTTATGTAAAGATAAGTCAGGCCAGGCATGGTGGCTCACGCCTGTAATCCAGCACTGTGGGAGGCCAAGGTAGGCGGATCACGAGGTCAGGAGTTCGAGACCAGCCTCGCCAACATGGTGAAAACCCATCTCTACTAAAGATACAAAAAAATTAGACGGGAGTGGCAGCGCGCACTTGTAGTCCTAGCTACTCGGGAGGCTGAGGCAGGAGAATCACTTGAACCGTGGAGGCGGAGGTTGCAGTGAGCTGAGATCACACCACTGCACTCCAGACTGGGTAACAGGATGAGACTCCGTCTCAAAAAAATAAAGAAAAACAAAAAGATAGTCAATCTGTTGTGTAATTTTTTTAAAAAAATTTAAATAAGACACCATTTTTCACCAATCAGACTGGCAAAAACCACAAAGTATGATACACTTAGCCAGAAGGTATCAGAAAACATGGCTGTCGCACTTTTGCTGGGGGTGTAAATGGGTAGAACCCCTTTGAAGGGCAATAGCTATCAAAATGCTAAATGGCCACAGCCCTTAACCTGGTCATGCCCCACACAGCATTCAGCCAGCGCATACATTCACATATGTGTGCAAAGACCTACATACAAAAAAAAAAAACCATAACAAAACAACTTAAGGCATTGTTTTTAACAGCAAAAGAATGGATGTCAGCATTGCACAGCTAAGGATGAATATACCACGCACATCTTCAGGAGTCAACAAGAGCCACCGAGAAGCGGCTCCCAAGGTGCAGGATCCTGTGAATATCAAGGGGGCAGGGCAGTGTGGACGAGCGCAGTGCAGACGACATGCTTTATTTTTAAGAAGTATGTTAGATACGCACAGAGTATTTCTGGGTTAAGATATACAAGACCAACAACAGCCTGGGACACGAGTGAAAAGGAAATTATTTTTCACTTTTCATCCTTTAATAATGTTTCCATTTTTATCATGTGCATTTACCACCTTTTCAAAAAGAAAAAGAAGTATACTTCTAAAAAAGGATCGGACAGGAAAATATGCAGATCTAAGTTGTGGGGGTAGGGTCCATTCCAACTCCACCTACACACGCTCACATTCTTCAGACACTGGTGCTAAGATCAACACTGGGGTCGTGCTCAGCCTTCGGAGCTGCTCCAGGGAAGCAGAAGCCACACGGCCTGACTGAGGTGCCCTGGCAGGCGCAACTAGCGTGAAACTTATGTGGTGACGCTACACCTGTGTCCTCTGAAGAGGACCTTTCAGCTCAGAGTCGCTGGTAGTCAGCTTGAAGATCAAAGCTACATGTCACCAACACAGCTGCCTTTTTTCCAAAGTAAGAACCAGAAGCAAAGATTATTAAAGGGATAAAACTAAACTTTTTTTTTTTTTTGAGACAGAATTTCATTCTTGTTGCCCAGGCTGGAGTGCAGTGGCAAGATCTCGGCTCACCGCAACCTCCGCCTCCTGGGTTCAAGCAATTCTCCTGCCTCAGTCTCCCGAGTAGCTGGGATTAGGCACGCGCCACCACGCCTGGCTAATTTTGTACTTTTAGTAGAGACGGGGCTTCACCACGTTGATCAGGCTGGTCTCGAACTCCCAACCTCAGGTGAGTCGCCCACCTCGGCCTCCCAAAGTGCTGGGATTATAGGGATGAGCCGCCGTACCCAGCCAACTAAACTTCTTAATGAAACCAGTAGTCCTCAGTCAAAAACCACCCAACCAACCTTGGCATTGGTGCATTTAAAACATTTTGGGGTCACAGATTGCCTTCAGAACCTTAAAAAAAAAAAAAAAGAAAAAAAAACAAAACACTACAGAACCTTTTCGGGCCAGGTGCGCTGACTCACGCCTGTAATCCCAGCACTTTGGGGGACTGAGGCAGGCAGATCATGAGGTCAAGAGTTCAAGACCAGCCTGACCAACATGGTGAAACCCCGTCTCTACTAAAAACACAAAAATTAGCTGGGCGTGATGGCGCACTCCTGTAATCCCAGCTACTCGGGAGGCCAAGGCAGGAGAATCACTTGAACCCAGGAGGCAGAGGTTGCAGTGAGCCGAGATCGTGCCCCTGCTCTCCAGCCTCGGTGACAGAGCGAGATCCGTCCCAAAAAAACCAAAACAAAAGCCAAAAAACAATAAAATTAAAATAAAATAAAATAAAATGTACAATTATATTATTATTGCCAGCCGAGTGCAGTGGCTCACATCTGTAATCCCAGCACTTTGGGAGGAGGAGGTGGGCGGATCACCTGAGGTCAGAGTTGGAGAGCAGCCTGGCCAACAGTGAAACCCCATCTCTACTTAAAATACAAAAGAAAAAAAGAACCTTTTCCAGGAAAAAGTACAGACCAAACTTTGCAGTTTCAGAGGCTCCCCTAATCCCAGAGACTCCTGGCTGCTGGTGCCAGTAACTGCCCTCCCCAGAGCTCATGGAAGAGCCCTTGACATCTAGGTGTGCGGGGCATCAGTCACGGACTTCCCTTGCCAGCCTGTCCCGCAGCAGGCTGTGACACAAGCCTGGAAGTGGCATACGGAAGCCCCCGGGGAAACCTCCTTCAGGGGCCCTGGCCTCTGGCCTTGTCCCTTCTTCCTTGCTCCTCCTCCCACTGGTGCCAGGCATGGAAAGAGACAGCAGGAGCTGGCACCGAGGAGCAAAGCCCTGGAAGGAAGGAGCCCAGGCCCCTCCCATCCAGGGAGCTGCCACACAGGCCCAGGCTGTCTGCCTCGGACTTCCTCAAAGCAAAGGAAAATAACCAACCACCTGGTTCAAAACAGGGTATTCTGGAGCCCACCACATGCAGCCAGACTAAACCCAAGGATAGGCCCTGAGGCACTTCCACAAACGTTTGGCCCTGGGTCCCCAGAGTCCAGGTTACATTGCTGCCTCCCTTAAGGGGCTGGTGGAAATAGCTTTAAATGTCCAATTCAAGCTTTTTCCTAGTTTCTAAAAGCTCTGCAAGTAGCTTCAGAAAATACTCTGCATTCACCATAAAATCCTGAATCCTAACCTCTTCCAAATGAGGACACCACACACTATTCAAGTTGTTTACTCAGAACGCCTCTGTTGCCAGGATCGAGTCATTTAAAATTCTGCTAACAGTAAAGATTTCAATAGAAAAAACTAGGGCAACAAGCCCAAGAAAACTGGAACACAGCAATGCCTGTGGTTGCTATTTTGGCAAATTAAATTTGCCATTTCTCAGAAGTCCTGGGGATAGTCCAGTCTTAACACAATAAAACAGCTGGACTGAGACTAATGCTCAAGCAAGACTCTTACTGTGACGACTATTCAGAACCCTACCAAGTCCACCAAAAGGTGCAGGGCTCAGGGCACATATGGAAAAGCAGGGCCTACAGCCCAGAGTAACACCCTGAATGTCCAGCAGCACAGGAGTGGTGAAGAATCCATGCCCACCCAGACTGCCAGACTCCACAGAGTCATTCATATGGATGAGACTGATTTAATCATGTGAAACAAAACGGAAAGATCTCCAGAATATGACAGCGACAGGAAGGCATACAACTGGAAAGTTGCACAGCAGTGCAGACGATATGATCCCAATTCTGCTTCCTAAACATGGTGTCCACGTGTGGTCATCTGTCCATGTGTGCAAACACATACAAGACAGTTGGGGATGACGAACAGCAAACCTCAGGCTACCCAGAGCAGGGACGCTCCAACCGCGCCAGCCCCACTCTCCTGTCCACTCCGCCCTCCTGGACTGCTGAGCTTTCCATAGGCCTTATTTATTCATTACCTGTGAAACTGTTTCTAAAACAAAGTGATGTGTCTACAGACAAGGTCAACGACATCAAATCCTGATAAACTTTACAGAACCACCTTTAACCCGGCCTTAAATCCACCTCTCAGCCACCAAGGCATGGGGACCCACACATCCGGGCAGGGATAAGGAGAGAATCCACAGCCAATCAACCTCAGGTGTGCCTGATGCCACGAGCCCCGCCCAGCCTGCCCAGCCCTGCCCAGCCCTGCAAACTCTCCCTGCTCCTGGACCCTCTGCGCCTCAGGCTCAGTGGGTGATCCTGCTCTCCTCCCTCTCAGTTCCCAAGAACGCTCCTCGGGCATGTGCCCCGCACCCAGTCAGCACCCCTCCCCCTGGTCCCTCAGCATCACCCTCACACACCCTTCCCCCACGTTGCCTGCCGCCCTCCTTCCTGCCCCTCCAGCCGCAGCCCCATTTCTCTGTTCCTTTTCAGATAAAATTCCTCAGACACCCCCACCTGTACTTGCGGTCTCCATTTTCGGTGCTCACATCCCCTCAAGATCCCCCGCTTCGGGCTGTCACTCAGTTACTCCCCAAAAACTGCTCCAGCCCAAATGCTGCCTGTGCTCTCCTGACCCCAAGGCCTGAGGGTCTCATTCCAGCTCCTCCCCACGCTGTCCTCCCCGCCTGGCCCCCACTCCTCTACTCTCTCTGCTGGTCCCACATCCACTCCCTAACTTGAGGATACCCAGGACATGGCCCTGGGACCTCTGCTCAGTCAGCACTGACCCAGCGGCTCATCAACCTGTGGCTTCAGATACATCTCCATGCCAACGGCGCATATGGCTCAGACCTCGCACGTGAACTCCAAGCCACACAGCATACCACCTACTAGGCGTCTCCCCTAGGGGGTCGTCTCCATTTTTACACGTCCAAACTGAACTCCTGGCACCCACCCCAAACCAACCTGTTTCTCCCACACTTTTCACCTCAATTTAAAGCAACACCCACTTCCCAGATGCTCAGGCCAAAACTTCAGTCCTCCTGGGTTCTCCTCTCCCTCACCCCGATCCGGCCTCGTCTTCCCAGGCCAGCACTCCCAACCTAGACCCAGGCCAGCCCCTCAGACCTGGCTCACACACGGCCATCTCACTGTCACCTGCACCTCTGCTGTGATCACAATCAAGAGCGCTCAAGGCGCCACATAAAAACACACGCCAGGCTACGTCCCTTATCTGCTCCAAGCCCTCCGAGGGTTTCCCATCTCACGGGCCCTCTGCAGCGCCTCGGGCTCTCCTCCCCGCCACGTTCGGCGCCTGCATTTGGACCTCCGAACCGAACCGTGCTTCTCAGGGACACACCCAGCTCGGGGCCCTACCACGGGGCTGGCGGCCCCTGCACGCCTCCTGGACGCCTTGGCAACACTGATGTGCACAACAGCCTTTCCGGCTCTACTGTCTGACTTACTACACATCTGAAAGGTTTCTCTTGCTTAGTGTCTCCTGCTCGAAGGTGAGCTTCACGAGGACAGGAATCGGCATGGCTGTGTTCACGGCCGGGCACCGGGCCCGGCCCGCACCACACCCAGTGAGAACGCACCACCGACGTCATTCCCCAATGCACAATGATGAATGTCAGAAATTCTATTTAAAAACCAAGGATTAAGGTTTTCAAAGTGTGTTGTGCACACGTCCTGATTTCAGTAAGGACTGTGCTATAATTAAGTGACAAATCTAACTGCTCAGTTCATGAACGTGGAATCAGTGTGACTGACACACCTGACAGTGCCCACCCACTTGGGCAAAGGCTAACGGCAGCTGGTCATTTGGTGAAACACACAGCTGCAAAGGTATTGAATTTTGCTATTACTATTTCAAAAATATTGGACACCCATAAAACAAAACCGCAAAGCCATTAGAAGAGGAATAAAAGGAAACCCACTGTAACTGGGCATAAAACTTGGCTTTAACAGTAAAAGTTAAAAACAAACTGCTATAGATTATCAGTATCACATGAAAAACAGCGGCAAGGAAAGTCAAGCAAGGCTCCCTGTGTTCAACACCAGGATCTCCTCCGCCGCTGTCTAAGCCACATCACAGGCATCATTAGGGGGTCTTATAATGTAATGGGTTTGTTCCCGTCAGTACTTTCAGAGCAGACATTCTTCATAGAGCTGTTTCTTCTATCAACCCTTCAGAAAAGCCCTAAGGCTGCATCTGACTTGGACGCAGTTATTTCCACAGGAAGTGGAACAATATAGCCCAGATGTGTCACCTCCCAGAGCGGGGCTCTGACGTGGTGTGAATCACAGTACCTACCGTCATCAGATCCATGCAGAGCAGCCAGTCTAAAAAGATGCATTCCACAGCCATAGATACTCCTTACACGTCTTAAAGGGACCTACCTCACTTTATGGATGACAAAAATATGAACTGAGTATATTCCCTGCTGGCAAAAAGTTAGCGCAGGGCCTGCACTGCACTCAGGAACTGACTGGGGAACGCCCAGGAACATGCACGAGTGAGGCGCCATCCTAAGCAGTCACAGTGCCTGCGACCGGGGAGGGAAGACGCCTGAGACAGTAAAGTGACAAGGAGGGACCAAGCCACCAAGCTCCCAGCCTGTCCCCAGCTCGTCCCACCGCCCTTCTCCTCGGATGGCTTCCGTGTGGAGACTCCCAGGCCACCTGAGTTGGAATGGCAAGTCCAAAGAGCCATAAAAATCAGGACAGGAACTCCCATTTAAAGACGAGACTAAGCAGTACCTGGTAAAAAGCTAAATCTCCAGAAACGAGGAAACTGCCAAGATATTAATCATTCCATTTAGTCAAATCCTCTTGGGATGTAAGTCTAGAAACAAAGAAATAATGAGAAAGGCAGGATGAAATGACACGAATAAGTCAATTTTTATTAAACTGAGATACGTGGAAAAGTCTCAGCTTACTTCTTTTCCCCTAAATCAGTCTGAAGTGGAACGTACAAGAATGAGATGGGAAATAACAGGAAAGAAGACTGGAAATGACCGATTAGATACTAGGTAAGCAGGAAATCAGAAAGAAGCAAGAACACTTCTCCCGACAGCTTCCACTTATTCTTGGCATCATTCAGGCAACATGGCTTTTTCTTTAAGATGGCCCTCCAAACGTGTGCTTGCGGGGGAAAGCGGAGAAAAATTCACATTTGTAAGTGAGTGGTCAAATGCCAAACCCGAACATATTAGCATGCATAATTTCACCTGAGCATGCGTAATTTCTAGGGATACATCTTAAGAAACGTGTAGGCTCTAAGGCAGTAGTTCCAACTTTCCGGCCTCAGGGTCCTCTTCACCATCCTAAAGCTACTGAGGGTCCCGAAGAGCTTGTGCTTGTACAAATTATACCTATCAATATTTGCCATATTTGAAATTAGAACAAAAAATGTTTGAATATTTGTTAATTCATTTAAAAATCATACAAATCAACACATTACATATCAACGCTGCCTTAGTCCATTTTCTGTTGCTATAACTGAATATGAGACTGGTAATTTATTACATAAAGGAAAGAAATGTATTTTTTTTTTTTTTTTTTTGAGATCAAGTCTCGCTCTGCAGCCCAGACTGGAGTGCAATGGCATGATCTCAGCTCACTGCAACCTCCACCTCCCGGGTTCAAGTGATTCTCCTGCCTCAGCCTCCTGTGTAGCTGGGATTACGGGCGCACGTGACTGCACCAGGTTAATTTTTTTATTTTTAGTAGAGACAGGGTTTCACCATGTTGGTCAGGCTGGTCTTGAACTCCTGACCTCAGCTAATACGTCCGCCTCATCCTCCCAAACTGCTGGGATTACAGGCATGAGCCACTGTGCCCGGCCTAAGAAATGTATTTCTTATAGTTCAGGAGGCTGGGAAGTCCAAGCTCCCAGGGACCCATCTGGGGGTGCCTTCCTGCTGGTGGGGATACAAGAGACACCCAAACTGGCTTTTATTACAGACTCCTCTCATGATCACTAACCCACCACAAGGAGAGCCCATTAGTCTATAAATGCACTAACGCATTCCTGAGGGCTGAGTCCCCGTGATCCAATCACCTCTTAACAGACCCACCTCTTAATACTGTGACACTGGGGACCAACTTTGAACACAAGTTTGAAAGGGGACAAACATTCGTAATACATACAAAACAAGTTTTATGAAAAATAACTATAGCTTCCAAAGAACAACAACAAAACCGTAGTGAGAAGAGGGACATTGTTTTACATTTTTACAAATCTCTAATGCCCGGCTTAATTGAAAACAACTAGAGTTTCCGATCTGCTTCCACTTGTGGTCTGCTGTGATACGTTGTTTTGGTCGACGCATATGACAAAAATGCAGCCTCGCCAGGCAAAGTGGCTCATGCCTGTAATCCCAGCACTTTGAGAGGCCCGGGGGGCAGATTCTGTGAGTCCAGGAGTTTGGGACCAATCTGGGCAACATGGCAAAACCCTGTCTCTACAAAAAGTACAAAAAAAAATAAAATAAAATGCAGCCTCACACGGAGATGCAGTTTGACAAAGGAAAAGTATTTTAACAGCCTCTTCAGATAATTGTGGAGATTCTTCTTTAACACCACACCAAAACGCAACAAGTGTGTTTTATTTTTCCTTAAAGGCTGTTTGCAATGTGGAATCTGAACTGTATCCATGAGCTTCTGCATTTTATGGCTTTAAAATCCATTGGCTTGACTTGTAGTGTAAACGGATCTTTTACCCAGGCATGATCCTGCATCAATTGTCTGGAAAATGCTGGTTGACCGAATTAGGCAGCTCTTGTGAATTCTGTTCAGTCTCTAATACCAAAGGCATACAGTTCGTCAGCACCAGCACTGGCATCCTCTTTACCGGGAGCTCTCGGGCTCATGGTGGCAGAGACAAACTTTCCACAATTCCAACTTTACTTGACAGCTCAAACTTTATCACTGGCAACAAACACTGTTAGTTGACTTCTCTGAGGTGACAGGCTAACTTCATTCATTTAGTAAGAGACGTCAATAATTCGTCAATCATTCTTTTACAGTGTTGCATGAAAAAAGCAGCTAGTTCAACTAGCAACTCAAATAATCCCTCAACAATCACCAACTTCAAAATACAACGAAAGTGCTTTCTGTGGACTTTCCGTTTTATCAGAGCAGAATCACTGATTTCGTGACACAGCTCACCTGCTGAGTCGGCCAGGCATGGCCAACGCTGTGCCGGAAACTGCGGTCAGGCGTCTTGTCAACAACAGGAGAAACTGGGCTACTCCCTACGCTCTCTCTGCCACATATGTACACATCTCAAACTGTTCCAAAATAAAAGGTTTGCAAATAAGTATGTCTTTAGGATAAAAACAGCAAAACCCTCCCAATACACGAGGTGACCCACCTGCTACGACCAAATCCTTGCCTGCCAAACTCTTCAGGCATGTTCCAAACCCTCACCTAAGCCCATCCTCAAGTGCGGTCTCTTCCCACTCACTGCTGAATCCCAAGCAGGCCATCTAAATCCAGATCCACCGTCAGACTGAAATTCATCTCCCAGGTGTCAGACACGAGCCCTGCAGGCAAGCTCCTGGCTGCGCGGGCACCTGCACTCGGCAAGTGTTTCACACCTCCCCTCCCTGCAGCCATCCTCATGGTCCGCGGGGCCTCTGCTCTGCTCCAGAAGCCCCCAGAAGGTGGGCAGGGGTTTTGGCTGGCGTGCATCAGGGCCAGCCCACAGTGAAGGTGCCCCTGGGGACCATCTCCCAGGTTGGGGGTAGGAAGTGCCAGGGACACCTGTCACCCCCAGGTCTTCACCTCCTGCCTTGACCTCTCACCGGCACTTTCTTCAGTCCAGGGTTAAAACCCCGTCTAGGCCATGGTCACTCGGATCAGTCATCCCAGTACTTCCACAGCTGAACCCTCCTCACTTCTGTTATCTTTCTCCCCAAGAATACCACCAGAAGTCCCACCAGGGCACCTCTCTGGGGCCCCGCCCTCATCACCCTGCTCTCGTCTCACCCTTCCGCATCCCGAGGCTTCTCCCTCCCTGATTCGCCCTCGGCCCACCCCCTCACCTGGGACCTGGCCTCTGACCAAGTACCCTGACGCTCATGGCTCTGAAGGGAGGCATCGCCCCTCTGCCACACACACTCCAATCTGGCCATCTCTTTGTCCCCCAGTGCTCTGTGCATCCCTCCCAAAATCACACGGGCTGCAGCAGGAAGACCATGGCTGCCAAGCCCTCCTGCGGCTGAGGCCAGCGCTGTTCCCCCACAGGGCCTCCTCCCCAGAGAGCCTGCTAGTACCAAGCCTGGTCAGCCACCTCCCTCGCAGGCAGCCTCACACCTCAGCTCCTCTGTGCAGGACTCAGGCCTCTCCCCATTCAGCCACTGCCTCGCTACACAACCTCGTCTTATTCCTTCCCAGGGCAAACACGCTCTAGGTCAGGGGGTGGCACGCAAGGGCCCACAACCCAGCCCAGCTCTCCACCTGCTTCTATGCAGCCTGTGAGCCAGGAATGGGTTTTACATTTTAAAACAGAAAAATAACAAAAGAACAACATTTCATGATGAGAAAATTACATAAAACTCAAATGTCAGTGTCCACAAATAAGATGCCTACTTTTCAGCACGACAGCAGAGCGAGCGGCTTCACAGCGGCATGAGCCATCCCACACCCCACACGGCCAGAAACACACCCTGACCCCTCGCAGAAAAGCGTGCCATCCCGTTCTGGGCCTCTGGGATCCATCAGTGAACTCCACAAAGATCCCCACCCTCATGGGCACGCGTGGTGTCACCACCCAGTCCCCGGGGCCGGGGTACGTGCGAACATCATGCTGAACTTGCTCCCCTCACTCCCAAGGGGCCGCAAGGTTCTCCCTCCCCCATGAATTCTCTCTGCAAAGGATGGATCCCGAAGCCTCCAAGCATTCTGGGCCTTGCCCTCTGCAAACACTGCTGGGCTGTGAGTTTGTGCCGCTGAGCTCACTGGTGGGTTTTCTACTGCGAGGTTACTAGTCTGGTTACCACAGATTAAAACGAACTTGGATGAGAGGCCACAGGTTCAATTACAGCCAGCCCTAAGCCAGTGGCTTAAGGGGAATAGCTTTTGTTTGTTTTTTTCTTGAGACAGGGTCTCACTCTGCTACCCAGGCGGGAGTGCAGTGGCACAATCACGGCTCACTGCAGCCCTGCAGCCTCCAATTCCTGGGCTCAAGTGATCCTCCAGCTTCCGCCATCCAAAGCACTGAGATTACAGGCATAAGCCACCATGCCTGGCCCAGTGAATGGTCTTTTAAAAAATACTTTATACACTACATCCAGAGTTACCCAAATTCAGTCAAACGCTGTGCATAACCATCTGCTACTAGACGCACATCACAGAAGAGTGGTTTCCACGCTCTCGACTGGGGCTACGATAAGTTCATACACTCATCACTGCAAGTTTCCTGAGTCGATACCTACCCCTTAGCCACTCCGAGTCACGCTCCTTTTTATCCAAGACACGTTCCTTTTTACCCAGTATTCTTAATGATGGCCATGGCCCACTCAATTGATTTGGGTTCAGACCCAAAGTTTGAAAAATAATGCACTCAAATAAGACCAGTGCCAGTTTCTAGGGACTCAGAGTTCAAGAACACAAGGGCACGTGGCACAAGTGACCAAGGACCACCACCTAACATGACCTACACCACAAAGAGGAGAACCAGAAATTAGGAGACAACAGGGCAATTATTGCAAACTGTGTTTGCCCACTGACAGCCACAACAACTGTTAGCTGGGAAACAGGGCACCCAGTCTTCTGTGTCAGATTCAGTCTAAAAACACGTAGGGTGTGAACTTTTTGAATCTTAGGGAAGCATTCCAGCACAAAATGCAGGCTGGCAATGGCGACACTCTGCTCAGGGACCCAGCCCCAGCTCTCACCGACACAAGAGCTGAGATCACATGAGGATACGCGTTGGCAGTGGTTGTCCGCACCCTGGCCACCACCACCCACGGAGCTTGTAGCGTGCCATGATGACAGTAGGGACCATGGCCCAACTCCCCCCTGCCGCGTCTTCTGGTGAACGGTGAAGGTGTTCTGTCACATTTACGGGAAGTGCATTCACACCAGCAAGGAAACGCCAAGCACGCACCAAGTTCCCCCTCCCGGCTCCATGCAAACACGTTTCTACTTTCAGAAAGATTACGTTTTGCTTCCAGACAGTTGATGACTTTTCATCTCGAGGGACAACGGCCTTCTCTCAGACACAGAAGGCAACTGGTTATTAGCGAAAGGTTGGTCAGCGCAGGGCCCTGCTGCAGGCCTCCGTGGGCTTGGCTCAAAACCGCCCCAGGTCGCCTGACGGGACTCCACACCGGCCCACCCGGTCCACACAGGATCTGGTCTCAACGACAACAGAACACGGACACAGACGAGCAGAGGGGAGGTGACCATGGCCAATATCCACCCCGCTCCGTTCTGCCCAGCTTTCCCAGGTGTTTCACTAGCGCCTCCTCTCCATGTATCCTTCCACAGCTCCCACGCTGTAAGCTGGTAACCTGTGGGCTCCGACTGGAGCACTGCGGCATCCTCCACCACCACTGACGCCCTCCCTAGAGAGACACCTCACGTGGGAGCAGCGAGTCCTGGAGCCTGCTCCACCATGGACGGTGACGATCCAAAACGTTTCATCAAATTGGACAGTTCTTGACTGAGTGTAGTTGCGAAAGAGGCAGAGCGGCTCTTTCACAACAGGAATCAAGTTCATGTGACCTCACAGTATCTCAGCACACCATCTGCTGGCAGCTTAGGAGTTAACACTTCCTACACATTTTAACCAAAGACACTCACAGGCTCCTGTCACAGAGGCCCCGGGGTGCTCCTCTCTGAGACTTATGGCACCCGCGAGAGGGGGCTTCTGGGACGCGCTTCATCCCCTGCATGGGGGTCAGGATGGAGGATGGGGGAGGAGTGTTTCTCTACTCCTTGAGGATGGAGGCATCCTGTCTTCCAAAGGGGCGGGCAGAGTCGAGTCTTGTACGGCAGACAAAGGGGAGTCCCAGGCGAGCCCACCGGGACGTGCAGACGCGGAAACCTGAGCTTGCCTACAATTACAACCAACGCAGGCAGCTCTGCGGCCGGGAAGGCCGTGTACCAATCGCTGGCCCCATTCTTCTCCTGCCAGGTCTGATGGGCCCCAGGTGCAGCTGACCAACAAAACAAGTGTAGCTTTTTCAGAGCAAACTGCAACAGTGCAATTCCACCCAATAATGTTTTCAACTTCCTGAAACTCCTTCCCACAGCCTGCAAAGTTCTGGATGGTTCAGAGCACTTCTGCTGACCAAGCCAAATGATGTCATCCTTTCACCGTCATCACCCGTGTGAAGAGAAAACGTAGATGTTTGTCTACCTCAGGCACAGGGAGGGCTTTCTAAAGCTTTCATCTCAGACATTCTCATTGAGACCCTCGAATTTACTTTCCCCCAGAAGGCTTTCCTTCCAAATGAGGAAATGTTTAGTTTCTCTAGATTTCAGTGGCTAAACTGGTGCTGTGAGTTACACGGACATTTTCAAGTCAGCCTTGAGACGCCATGTCATGCAAATCACTTAATCGTATAACCGGAGTTTTTGGGATTTGTACAGTATCAACGAAGACAACAAGGAACCCAAAGGCTAACAAGCGTGACAGGGAAGCTACAAGACCACTGAGGCCCACCGCCCAGCACCTGTGCCTGGAGCCCCCAAGCCCCTACTCCTTCACCTCCCTCAAGGCTGAGGGACCAGGGTGGACACATCACCTAGCCACCTGCCCGCAAGAAATTCTGAGCCTCCCTGTCTTCCGAGACCCGGACACTTTTGAGAGGCGCTGGCAAGGACTGTGGTGAGCATCCCTCGGTTTGGGTGCAGCATTTTCGCATGGTGAGACTGCATTTCTGGCAACACTGCCAGAGAGGTGATGTGTCTCACTGGGTCCTTGGTGTCAGCATCTTATGACTGATGGTGTTACCCTGATCACTTGCTTCATGCAATATATGCTGGGTTTTTCCAGTGACAGGCTACAATTTTATTTCTCCCTTTGTGATGTACATCCTGGGGGAGATACTTTGTGACTATGTATATATCACAGACAGAAGGACATTGTGTGGGGTCCCGGAGGGGATCCCAAAACAGCAAGAGGACACTGGTGCAAAACCGAAGTTCGAATAAGGTCTGTCATTTAGGCAATAAAGCTGTGAACTTTCTGGTATTTATATGGACGCCTGGTTACATAAGATGTCAACATTAGGGGAAGCAGATGAAGAGAACAAGGAAGCTCAGTGAAATATTTTTTCCATCTTTTCTGTAAAGTCAAAAACTACCTGAAAATTAAAAGCTAACCAAGCTGCAGTCTGATTCTGCATGAGAACCTGGGTGGGGTCTGAAAAGTCTGTGTTTCTCACCAATACCCAAGTGACACTGATGGATGCTGCCGGCCCCTGGACCGCTCTGCTAGCAAGGTTCTGGCAGACAGAAGACAGAGCCCAGCTCACCACTCACAACTTCCCAGGGACAGTCAGCTACCAGGCAGCAAGACCACGCTCCCAGTGCACTCGCCACTGCTTCACTGCAGGCCCTCCTGGAAACCAGCAGGGCAGACAGCCCGCTTGGCACACTGACCCAGCGAGGAGCCAAAGTCAGGGTCGCTGCTACCATACGAGTCTGCCAGGCCTTGCCCACGTACGCTGGCAGCCCTCCAAGGCCACAGGGCCAGAGCCACCAGCCCATGCCGCAATTCACAGGCGGCTGTGGAACGGTGGCTTGGCACCTCATCCCATCGACTGTGGGCAATTACCAAGGCCACGAGGCAGCGGAAAGGCGGGGTGAATAGAACGGGCTTTCAAACTGCTGCTCAAGGGAAGCGACTGGCCACACGGGTGACCTCCTTCCACCCCATTAACATCATCTTTAATAGAGTGTTATAAACCCACAAGAAAGCACACACTCCTGACAGATGCAGAGAACCCAATCAGGGCAAAGGGAAAGCACCGGGGGCACAGGCGTGGGGCTCCAGGCCTCACAGAGCCCTGCGGACAGGCCAAACCCGCACTTGCCAAGTCAGTCCCACACAGGAGAGTGAACTCCCCCACGGCCAGCAAAGGGGCTTCCCAAGAAGCGGAGCAGCCCAGAGAAAGTATCTGCAAGTTGGCGCTCCAGGTCCCACAGTGACAGGTTCCCAATCACCCGAGGGAAAACGGGACTCTTTCAAAAGCACCCCACAGACCCGGGGCTCTCCGCCAGCTTCCTCCTGCCTCAGACAACAGTAAATATCAGTATTTGAGGAGGACTTGCCATACAGAGCAAGAAGCCAACACTCTTTTTTAAGTGACATTAGTGGAAACAAGAAATCAGAACAAAGAGGAACTGGAAAGAACCCTTATTAGTTTCCTTAGAGTCATGGAGATGAGGCATTTGTAAAACAATAAGCTACTATGAAAAAGGAACAACAAATACATGCTTGGAAATTAAAAATTTGATTGTGAAGACATATTAAAGCCCCCTCCCAGAAATGAGAATAAACAAGACACAGAAGGAAGGATAAAGACGCAACTCCAGGGGTCCATCTAGAACATCCATCACAAACTAACGGGAACTCCTAAGACAGAAGAGCAGAGCTTGAGAGGAAGAACTTCTCAGAACAAGGGAACTGCCCAGAGCTGAAGGACAAGGCACCAGAGTCAAAGAGTCCCTGGAGTAGGAATCCACAAACTTCAGCACATGGTAAAATGTCATGAACACCAATGAGAGGATCCAAGAGCATTCAGGGAGGGAGAAGGCTCTCCACAGAGGAAGAGCACCTGCCAGAGGGTCCTGTGGAAATGAACAAAGCCGAGATGAAAATATTCCTGAACACACCCAGCCGTAGAAGAAAGGAAAGTATCAGGTTGGCTCGTCTGCAGGCTAAAGAATAACCCATCCAGATGCGAAAAAGGTTAGGGGCTGAAGGAGGAAGGGGACCTGACACTATCCTTGAGATCATTTAAAACAATGTAAGGAGTCGATGGGAACAGAAAGTGCC
The DNA here is from genome assembly GCF_000951035.1 of Colobus angolensis palliatus. Taxonomy (NCBI): domain Eukaryota; kingdom Metazoa; phylum Chordata; class Mammalia; order Primates; family Cercopithecidae; genus Colobus; species Colobus angolensis. Next base: position 2,289,778 of record NW_012121376.1, read on the forward strand.
AAGAGGAAAGCCATGACTAACAGAAAAAAAAAAAACGCTGTACAGGAAGGGAAACAATTTGTCTGTGAAGAGAACAGTATTTACATAGGCCTGACACAGACAGTCCAGGGGATAGAAGAGGTGGGACATGACAGACGGGCTCTATCACCCCATCATAACAGAAAGTCAAGGCTGTGTAAAACCAAGGATCAGCTTAGAACTAGGTGCAGTCGCTCACACTTGTATTAACAGCTACTAAGGGGGCTGAGGATCACTTGAACTCAGGAGTTTAAGTACAGCCTGGCCAACATCTGGGGATCCTATCTCAGGAAAAAAATGAGAAAGATCAGCTTACTTAGAGCTATGGAGAACGACCTAAAGAAACCCCTCAAGATGTAAACCTCTTTGAAGAACGGGGCTGAGAGGTGGGGCAGGGGACCACTGCTTTTCACTCTAAGTCTTTCATTGATGTTCCTACTGTATACATTTTATTAATTAAAATACTAAATATATAGGCTTCAAACAGAATGAATTTGAACCCTGGCTCTGTACATCTGAGCAGGTCCCTTAGTGTCTGCGGGCCTGGCCACCTCATCTATCAAGTGGGGGCAGCCTCTGCCTCCTGGGTCATGGTGAAGCACCCGAGATGTTGAGCTGCCCTCGCGCAGCGTGGAATCACAAATGGAAGCTCTTTTTAAAAAAGATTAAAGCCCCAGCCTGGGCAACAAGTGAAACCCCCTCTAAAATACAAAAATACAAAAATTAGCCAGGGGTGGTGGTGCCCGTGGTCCCAGCTACTCGGGAGGCTGCGGTAGGGGGATCACTTCAGCCAG
>NW_012121376.1:2292079-2293989 GCF_000951035.1 Colobus angolensis palliatus
CCCCCCCTGCGGGCAGTGAGGCCAGCTGCGCGCGCTTTTCCCGCTCGGCCTGCCGGTGAGCATGCGCAGGCGGACTTCTTCCGCGACGGTACCGGCTTCCCAGGGCTTTTTCCCCCCGTTTTTCGCCCAGGCCCGTGGCCTGCCTGAGAAAAATCACCTCAGTGGACCGTGTGAGGAATTTGCATCTTCTTTGAGACGGAATGAATGGGCATTAGCTCTCTCAACGACTACACCTCCCAGGGTACCCTGCGCAAGCGAGGAGCCATGCATTCGGGGACTCGTAGTCCCTTCGTCTGGGCCATGCCTGCCGGGATTTGTAGTCTCTCTGGACTCCGGTAGTCCGTCCTGTCCCCGCACCAAGGGTTGCTGGGACTTGTAGTTACAATGTCTCAGGTGGGCTGTGCGCCCCCAGCAGGTCCTGCCTGCTGCTGCGGCGGATCCTGCCCTGAGGTTCCGGAGCGCTTGGTGGCGTTTTCCCAGACATAAGTGGTCAGGGGTCCCCAGCGTCTGTCCAGAGGGGCCTGAGTGCACGCGCGCAGGAGTTAGCACGCGCAGCAGTGACTATGGTCTTAGATATGTCCTACAGGTAACACATAATATAAATTAGTGATGGCGGCCGGGCACGGTGGCTCGCGCCAGTAATCCCAGCCCTTTGGGAGGCCGAGGCGGGCGGATCACCTGAGGTAGAGGTTCGAGACCAGCCTGGCCAACATGGCGAAACCCTCCCCCCAACTAAAAATACAAAAATTATGCCTGGCCTGGTGGCGCGCACCTTGTAATCCCAACTACTCAGGAGGCTGAGGCAGGAGAATCGCTTGAGCCCGGGAGTCGGAGGTTGCAGTGAGCCGAGATCGCGCCACAGCACTCCAGTCTGGCGACGGAGCGAGACTCTGTCTCAAAAACAAAAAAATGATGGCGTGAATCTGCACACGTTATCGTTTATGTAGACTAAATGTACATTTGTGGGTAATCATAGGAAAAAATTCCCAAACTATAGGGCAATTCCCAGAAATGTCATTCCTGGTTATCTCCCTCTGCTTATCTAGAATTACCTTGACTTTCATTTTCTTCTTTATACTCCCTCTGTTTTCTGAATTATTTGCAATGAACAAGAATGCCTTTGATCTCCCAAACACAGGGCAAGGGAGCTATTTTCACTGGGAAAAACAAAATGCTTTACCTTGAATTTCCTGCCCAACTCCCTTTTGCCAATAATAAAAACAGGATTCGGCGCAGTCATGGGCTATGCGACCTTGGGCAACCTTACCGAGTTAAAGTCTCCTCTAGAATTAGGCTCGGAGGTTCCACTGAGGCCGGTGGCTGGGTTACTTCGCAGTAAAAGTGACTTACAGACACTCCAAGGAGGAGCCTTGACAGAATGGCGGCACTGGGACAGGTGTCGATCTGAAGATGGGACCTGTCCTTTTTCAACATGAAGATCGGCTCCAAAGAGATTAGAAAAATTGCCCAGCGAGGCCACAGGGTTGGAGAGAGGCACAAGCGAGTTTGCAATACAGAACACCTTGCTTAGAGTGTGGAGTCCACTCACATGGAGGGAAAGGGTGCATGCGGGAGCTGCCACGGAATATTCCCTCCGGCAGTGGGGACAAAACATGTTCTAGGGAGACACGCCTTTTGTCTCCACCTCCACCTCAATCACGGCTGCATTCAAATATTAATACTTGCCCATGTAAGAATTCTTAGGCCGGGTGCAGTGACTCATGCCTGTAATCCCAGCACTTTGGGAGGCCGAGGCAGGTGGATCACGAGGTCAGGAGATCGAGACCATCCTGGCTAACACGGTGAAAACCCGTCTCTACTAAAAATGCAAAAAATTAGCCGGGCATGGCAGCAGGCGCCTGTAGTCCCAGCTACTTGGGAGGCTGAGGCAGGAGAATGGCATGAACCCG
>NW_012121376.1:2295064-2301084 GCF_000951035.1 Colobus angolensis palliatus
AAAAACTAGCCGAGCGAGGTGGCGGGTGCCTGTAGTCCCAGCTACTCGGGAGGCTGAGGCAGGAGAATGGCGTGAACCCGAAAGGCGGAGCTTGCAGTAAGCTGAGATCGGGCCACTGCACTCCAGTTTGGGCAACAGAACGAGACTCCGTCTCAAAAAATAAAAAATAAAAAAAAAAATAAAATAAAATGAAGTAGCTAGTCATCAGCAAAGACAGCTGTCTATAGTGAAGGTTCACTTACTCACCAGTCGGTACAAGGATCCAATCTGGTCCCCTGGAGTTAATGAAGTTACAGTCACATTAGTGAGGGCGTTATAAGAGGAGCGGGAAGTGCGCTCTGGCCTGTGTGGCACCAGATATGAGGGCCACTTAACGTGTGTGCACTAGGCCATTCGTAAAGGTCACAGAGGTCCTTTCGTCAACACCTTGAAATACCCACGTCAAGAAAACTCTGAAACCTTCTGACGGTTCCTCTCTCTGAAAATGTCACTAGGGTGGAGAAAGAGAAATTATCCACGATGCACTCAGTGGCCCAGGAAAAGCCTAGGAAGCCGAGTGGAATGCTGGAATCCTGAGCCTGGCTGCCCTTAAGTGTGAGGACTTGGAGTTTGCCCGGCCAGGGCTTAGAGTCTGAGCCTTCCCTTGGCAAGTTGCTGAGGCTCTCAAGCCTCGGCTTCCCCCTCTGGGAACTGGTGTTCAGATCTCACAGCTCACAGGGATATTGGGAGGGGTCCATGGCATGGAGGTGACGAAGCGTTTAGTAGAGGGTCTGATTCCAGATGTGCTCATGTTACCACGGGCTGAGTGGCCACGAGCCAGGCACATTTCACTGTAGTCCCGCTTCTTTGTGAAGAACAGGAAGATAAGAGTGGCTGAGTGATACACCTGGGGTCACACAGCCATCGTGGGGGTAGAGAGGAGAGGAGGCAGGTGCTGAGATGTGGCAGCGAAGGGAGTGAAGGTGCAACCGCGTCCTTGTCAGCGAGGAAGGGGTGTCATCTTGCTCCTGCGGCAACGGGGAAGACTTCGCAAAGTTTGGGGCCAGTGTGGGTAGGATCAGATTTGTGTTTTGAAAAGTCCATCTGGCGGCCGGGCGCGGTGCTCACACCTGTAATCCTAGCATTTGGGAGGCCGAGGCGGGCAGACCGCCTGAGGTCGGGAGTACGCAACCAGCCCAACCAACATGGTGACACCCCGTCTCTACTAAAAATACAAAATTAGCTGGGTGTGGTGGCGCACGGCCGTCATCCCAGCTACTCGGGAGGCTAAGGCAGGAGAATCGCTTGAACCCGGGAGGTGGAGGTTGCGGTGAGCCAAGATCACGCCACTGCACTCCAGCCTCGGCAACAAGAGTGAGACTCTGTCTCAAAAAAAAAAAAGAAAAGCCCGTCTGGCTGGAGCCCTGGAAAAGGAATGCGGGGAGGGAATATATTATCCTGCATGAATTTGGGGAGAGCAGTGGAGAACGCTGTGGCAGGCTCCAAGTGAGAGACGGAGAGAGACAGAGGCTTGCTGCAGTGCGGACGGGATGAAGAGAAATGGACAGATTGGAGAGGTTCCACAGGGTGAAATCCACAGGACTTGCCCATGAGTGCAGTGCTGGGGATGGCCAAGGGAGAGGGGATGTCCAGGTGCCATACGGGATGGTGGACGCACAGCTCCTGGAGGGGAGAGACCAGACGTCATGGCCACCGCCCATGGTCGTGGGGACTGTCCCTGAAAAAACATCTTTGCAGTTGTTCCTTGGCGGGGGGTGTCCTTCTGTAATTCGCCCTCCACTCTCCCCATCCCCCCCAACTTTGCCACTTCATGCAGGGGCACCATAAGGGTTTGAAGGTCTCACTGGAAGAGGTCAGCTTTGGGGTGAACTAGAGCCCTGAAAGGAGACCCCATTGGGAAACATGATGATCCAGAGGTGACAGGAGGGGGTGGCCATCAGCACCACTCAGCCCCACCTGGCATGGATCCCACCTGCTCCAGGGACAGGCCACACACTCTGGGCTGTCGAGAGAGACCAGGACCCTACCCAGTCACTGCTGTGTGGATGCGGTGCCCTCTGGAACTGGACAAACAACCTAAGCTTCCTGTACCTTCCTCCCTTGTAGAGTGGGTCGGCAAGGCTCAAATATGGGGGCCACTTACACGTGTGTGTGCACTAGGCCATTTGTAAAGATCACAGAGACCCTTACTCTCTGCGTAGTAACATGCATTTGAGAGAGGGAGAGAGAGAGAGTGGCCTTGCTTCGGCCTAGCACTTTGACTGATTTGTCTTGTCCAGACAAACACACGGCCAAGCAGCCTTCGTGGTCGGTTCTCAATCTGGGCTGATGTGAGACCCTCTGAAAACACAAAGCCTGCCCCTCCAGGACTGGGGCCAGGTTCACCGGCTCCAGAAACCCCCGGGAGTGCACCGCACAGACTGCCTCATCTCTGTCTCTGACTCTCTCTCTCTGATTCTCTCCCCACCCCGCCCTTCTCATCTTTGGGCTTGGTTTTTCCCCATTTTTGTTTTTTTTTTAGGCGGAGTCTCGCTGTGTCACCCAGGCTGGAGTGCAATGGCGCGATCTTGGCTCATTGCCACCTCCGCCTCCCGGGTTCAAGCGATTCTCCTTCCTCAGCCTCCCGAGTTGCTGGGATTACAGGCACCTGCCGCCAAGCCTGGCTATAATTTTCGTATTTTTTTAGTAGAGATGGGGTTTCACCATATTGGCCAGGCTGGTCTAGAACTCCTGGGCTCAAATGATTCTCCCACCTCGGCATACCAAAGTGCTGGGATTATAGGCATGAACCACCTCGCCTGGCTGGTTTTTTTCCATTCTTGAGCGGGATCTCCCGAAGCGGGTCCCAGCAACTACCAACAGGTTTTTCCAGTTCAGCCATCCCCTGGGAGAGAGAGGATCACTTTCCTCATCATTCCAGCAAGACTCCCGGGGCGACGCTTACTGGCCAGCCTGTGTACCCGGCAATGACCATCACTCCGAGTGGCCAGTCCTGAGACACGTCCGGGGGAAGGGTCAGCCTGGTCCAGCCTCATGGAGGGCGGGTGGGGAGGGCTGGTCTCCCAGAGCAAACCCAGCAGCTGCCAGGGAGAAGAGCTGGGTGTGTGCAAGCAGAAACAGCATCGGTCCCCAGCAGGGTCCCCCAGGGCTCTCCTCCTGCCCGCGTGAATGCTGACGTCGGCACTGACGTTCTGTCGGGCGGCAGCTCTGTCCTCCTGTCTGAGAATGGGAGCAGCCCTTGGTGCAAACTCCCCAGGAGAGGCTGCGTATGGTGCAATGAATCCAGGTCACCCAAGCCAGACAGCTGATTAGCATCTCAACGGGGGCTACTGGGCGTTCGAGTCCTTATTAATGAGAAGTTGCTGCTATGAAGCAGGTGGGGGAAACAGGTGTACAAATCCATGCAATCAGTAAAAACACCTACAGGAAATGGACCCATAAAAAATCCAGTGGCAGTGACAGTAGCCCAGTGTGCCAGGGAGCCCTTGCTTTTCCAACTCGCTCTCTTCCAGGCTCTGTCAGTGGTCGGCATGGCCCGTGGAAATCAATGAGAACTTGCCCGCCAGAAAACACGAAGAAAACCCAGGAAATTAGCAAGGGAAGAAGAACAGAGGATAGCTTGACCACCTCTCAGAGACAGCAGGGGGATCTGAGATCATCCAACAAAACAGAAGACAGCTAATGAGAAATCCGTGCAGACAAGAGAGAAGTGGTAACTGGCTGTTTGGAAAACCTGAGTGGTCCTGCCGGCTGGGTGTATCATAAGCCCTAAGAGTAAGATTTTGTAGAGTGAACAGTCAGTCATTACATATAACTTATCCTTTAAAAAGATTTTAAACTTTACCTTTCAGATTGACTTAGTGTGATGTTTTAGAAGCACTCTTCAAAGAATAAAACACAAGCCATGAAGAAAAAAAAAAAAGTCCGGTGGCTCAGCAAAAGAAATTACTGTGAACAAAACTTGTGCAGAAACTTTCGTGTTTTCAAGGATTTTGTCCAATGCAGGTTTTTCCTATTTGATTTTTTCACCTAAAATAGCATTTCTTCATGGACAGTGTATCATTTTGAGATCATGGAGTACTATGGAGAGCAGTCAGTGCATTTATAAATGACTTTCAATTTCTGACTGGGCGCAGTGGCTCACGCCTATAATCCCAGCACTCTGGGAGGCCGAGGTGGGCAGGTCACCTGAGGTCGGGAGTTCACGACCAGACTGACCAACATGGAGAAACCCCGTCTCTACTGAAAATACAAAATTAGCCTGGTGTGGTGGCTCATGCCTGTAATCCCAGCTACTTGGGAGGCTGAGGCAGGAGAATAACTTGAACCCAGGAGGAGGAGGTTGCAGTGAGCCAAGATCGCACCACCGTACTCTAGCCTGGGCAACAAGAGTGAAATTCTGTCTCAAAAAAAAAAAAAAGAAAAGAAAAAAAAAAAGAAATGACTTTCAATGTCTATCACATGAGAATAAAGCCCTATTTCAAAAAGTGATGCAGAGAAATTTGAGGGTTCTCAGAGAATGGTGGGCTCCAGGCTTCTCTCACTCACTCCAGTAAAAAGCCTTTCACGCACACTTGCCATGAACATACATATATGTAAATTTATAACTGTGTGTTAGGTACTAATGTAGTGTGTGCTCTACGAAACATATGAAAAATAGAAAATCTTAACAGGTGAGAAAAAATAAGAATAGAAATTTCAATCTTCTGCACATGGAAGGGTTATCTGGGTACACAGGGTCCATTTTAGAAAAAATCAATTAAAGAAGGTTTGACTTAAACATTTCGGGTTCAAATATGAAGAATGTTTGTAAACAGACAGAGGAGCAGTTTCTTGATCTCTTACCTTCTAATTTAAGAAATGAAGGCTGGGTGCAGTGGCTCACGCCTATAATCCCAGCACTTTGGGAGGCTGAGGCAGGTGGGTCATGAGGTCAGGAGTTCAAGACCAGCCTGGCCAACAGGGTGAAACCCCGTCTCTACTAAAAATACAAAAATCAGTTGGGCATGGTGGCGGGCACCTGTAGTCCCAGCTACTCGGGAGACTGAGGCAGGAGAATTGCTTGACCCAGAACCCAGGAGGCAGAGGTTGCAGTAAGCCGAGATCACACCACTGCACTCCAGCCTGGGCTGCAGAGTGAGACTCCATCTCAAAAAGAAAAGAAAAAAAAAGAATGAAAAAATCTCCTTTAGTTATGAATTTTTATTAACTCCTGTATTACTTAAGGTTCGCCACAGAAACAGGCCAACAGGATGTGTGTGAATGTGTGTGTGTGTGTAAGTAAACCTACAGCTAGCTACCTATGTATCTATACACTGGGAGAGAGAGGGAGATCTGTCACATGTATCTTGAGGAATTGCCCTATGCAACTGGGGAGGCTTGACAAGCCCAAAATCTGACGAGGTGGCCAGCAGGTTGGAGACTCAAGGAAGAGTCGCGGTTCAAGTCCAAAGGGCACCTGCTGGCAGAATTCCTTCTCACTGGGGGGCGGGAGGGGGTTTGGGGAATAGGGAGGGAGGTCAGTCTCTGTTCTATTAAGGCCTTCAGCTGATCAGATGGGAGCCACCCACACTGTGGAGGGCCATCTGCTTTATTCCATGTTCACTGAGGTATAAATGTTAATCACATTCAAAAAAACTCATTCATGGAAACATCTAGAATAATGGTCCACCAACTATCTGGGCACATGGCCCAGCCAGGTTGACAAAAGTAACCATCATGACTCCGCATCGGACATTTTCAACTCTGGCAGAAAGTTACAGACCATAGGAAGCCCACCAATTGGTGTTTTCTGTGGGAGGTAGAAACTAAGAAATTAGAACGTGTTGGGTTGATCCCAGCACTTTGGGAGGCTGAGATGAGTGGATCACAAGGTCAGGAGATCAAGACTATCCTGGCTAACACGGTGAAACCCCGTCACTACTAAAAAATACAAAAAACTAGCCAGGCGAGGTGGCAGGCGCCTGTAGGCCCAGCTACTTGGGAGGCTGAGGAAGGAGAATGGCATAAACCCAGGAGGC
>NW_012121376.1:2302324-2304596 GCF_000951035.1 Colobus angolensis palliatus
CGCCCGGCTAATTTTTTGTATTTTTAGTAGAGACGGGGTTTCACCATGTTAGCCAGGATGGTCTCGATCTCCTGACCTCATGATCCACCCGCCTTGGCCTCCCAAAGTGCTGGGATTACAGGCATGAGCCACCATGCCCGGCCTTCAGTGGAATATTTTGTAGTTATTTCTCTAAAAGAAGAGAAGAGCTATATACACTGATATAAAAATTATTCCAGATAAATTAGTAGGTGGCATACATATGTGTATCTATATGTGCATGTCCTCTATACATAATTCTTTCCTGTATTTAAAAAGAGAATACATATGTAAGAGATTTCTGGCTGGCCTGAACATTGTCATCAGAACATTGTCATCAGGGCTCTTGAGTCACTTGCTTGTTCTTTTGTTGCTTGGTTTGTGTGTTTTGCTCAATTCTTTAACATGCCAAGAACCTGGACCACTCAAAGTTAAGACTTTCCATGTGGTAACATGTCTGTCTTTCATCTATCATCTGTCTATCATCTGTCATCTAGCTATCATCTGCCTACCATCCATCTACCTACCAATCATCTTTCTTCCTCTATACTTTATCTATCATCTATCTAGCTATATATCTACCTATCTGTCTATTGTCCATCATCTGTCTACCTATCTAGCTATCATATATCTCTAATCTGTCATCCATCTATCTATCTATCTATCATCTCTTTCTCTCTCTCTTTCTCTAATTTATCTATCTGTCTGTCTATCCCATTGGTTCTGTCTCTCTGGAGAACCCTGACTAATACACTGGGGCTGGTGATATTCTGTAAGTAAAGCAGAGTCCTGCCATGGGGCAGCAGGGAGGTGAGGAAGAGAGGGAGACCCTCAGCCCATGGGTACTGCTGCAACATAGTCAACCTAAACTGGGCAGGCCGAAGAGGGCAGAACAGCGGAGGATGGCAGAGGACATGCCCCAGGAGCCTGTGGGGCATCATCAGTTGCCCAGGTGAGTGTCCCCAGGAGATGCCACAGCTCACATGGGGCTGGCAAGGCCTGGGGTGGGAGCTTGGCCTGCAGCAATGGAAGTGCCACTCTAAGGGCATCACTTGTGTCAACAGCAGCTCGACAGAGTATTATCATCTATGATGGAATCCTAGAATCTTCCCTACTTTACAGATGAGGAAATGAAGGCAAAAGCCAATGAATGAATGAGTAAATGAATGAGTGAATGAGTGAATGAATGAGTGAGTGAGTGAATGAGTGAGTGAATGAGTGAGTGAGTGAATGAGTGAGTGAATGAATGAGTGAGTTAGTGAGTGATTGAATGAATGAGTGAGTAAGTGAGTGAATGAGTGAGTGAATGAATGAATCAGACTTCTCAAGGGTGGGTGCATTTCCACCATGACTGTGTGGGAAGGAGAGAACATATCATCCAGACTTGGTTTTTGTTTCTCAAAACAAATGCAAGCAAACTCTTGGGCCCACCAGAGCAATGGCTGAAAGCCGCAGACCCCATCCATTGTGTATGGCATTTCGATGGGATTCTTGGGCTTTCAGGAGCCTACAAGTGGACTCACATTTCAACACCTGTGTTCTGTAGGCTTTTCTAGATCTAAGATTCTAGGATTCTATGAAAAGTCACGATATCCCTGCCCCCTAAAAGATTATAAGTTTAAACAACAACAACAAGTCACAAACTAGTGCATCCCAATCCCGTAGGTTCCATCTCACAGGTAAAAGGTGTCTGGGTGAATAAACCACCGTGCCACTCAAAGAACCAAAAGAAGGGTTCTTCGTCGGTTGGTATCCGCAAATATCACCAGCTAACATACTGTCCCCATGTGGACCCTGGCCATGAAGGGAGGTACTAGGCCGGGGGCAGTGGCTCATGCCTGTAATCCGAGCACTTTGGGAGGCCAAGCTGGGAGGATTGCTTGAGCCCAGGAGTTCAAGACCAGTCTGGGCAACATGGCAAGAACCTGCCTCTACAAATAATTTTTAAAATTAGCTGGACATAATGGCATGCACCTATAGTCCCAGCTACTTGGGAGGCTGAGGAGGGAGGATCACTTGAGCCTGGGTAATTGAGACTGCAGTGAGCCATGATGGCACCACTGCACTCCACCCTGGGTGAGATGGCACCACTGCACTCCACCCTGGGTGAGATGGCACCACTGCACTCCACCCTGGGTGACAGAGCAAGACCCCACCTCAAAAAAAAGAAAGAAAGAAAAAGAAAAAGAAAGAAAGAAAGAAAGAAAGAAAGAAAGAAAGAAAGAAAGAAAGAAAGAAAGAAAGAAAGAAAGAA
>NW_012121376.1:2305626-2310401 GCF_000951035.1 Colobus angolensis palliatus
AGAGAGAGAGAGAGAGAAAGGTGGCCCCATTAATATTTATGCCAAGACAGCAGGCAAGACCTGGAAGTGTGCCAAGCCACAGAGTATCTTGCTTCCAGGTAGGATGAATGAAATCGCACCTATTTTGTGGTAAGCAAGTGCTCTGTGACTTCAGGTGCCCTGGCAGGTGGACAGAAGCTGACTCCTCCCCCAGCCCGTCCACCCAGCAGCACTTTGGCCAGTCCCATTTCTGTATGTCTGAGCCTGCCAGTCCCTTCTCACATGCACACCATGGCGTTGTGTCTGCTATTGAGTGTCCCGGAGCCCCAAACCACAGGGTCAACACCACGAGAGAAACAGGGACTCTGCTCTCATCCGCTCACCCCTGCCCCCCACGTAATCCCCTGGTGCTCACACAGCCCCACCGTAAAGTTTTTCTAGCTCCCCGGCAGACTTGTGCCGCTGTTTGCCAGATCAAAGCCCAGTGACCTGAGTGGCCTGTCCCCAGCAGAGGCCACTTGTCCCTGTGGACCCATCCCGTTGGGAAAGGCATGGGTTGAACTTTAACCATTAGGCTCAGGGGTTGAGATGAGTTTCTACAAACAGAGGGGTGTACACGCCGGTCCACAGTGGTCCTGATCAAAGTGAGGACAGCAGGGAACATCACCCTCTTCAGGTTGGAGTCAGTGGGAACAGACCCAAGATGTCGGGGAGGAACGCTTGGAAGACCTCAGCTTTCTCCGTGGTAGAGCAGATGTGGGCTCCCCTCTGGAGCCGTCCGATGAGGCCAGAGCGATGGTGTTCTCAGCAGTCCTGTGCACGGCAAACCAGCACTAACACTTGTAAGTAGGGCCTCAAATTTCCCAAGATGCAACTGGATCCTTGTCTTAGCTGATGGGATCTTTCGAGATGGGAGAGGAGAGACCGTCCGAGCCAGATGGGTTCAGATTTCCACTCCGTTTCTATTTTTATTTTTCTTTTCTCTCTTTTTTTTTTTTTTTTTTTTTTTGAGATGGAGTCTTGCTCTGTGGCCCAGGCTGGAGTGTAGTGGTGCAATCTCAGCTCACTGCAAGCTCTACCTCCCGGGTTCAAGCAATTATCCTGCCTCAGCCTCCTGAGTAGCTGGGACTACAGGCACCCAGCACCACATCCAGCTAATTTTTTGTATTTTGGTAGGGACAGGGTTTCACCACGTTGGCCAGGCTGGTCTCGAACTCCTGACCTCAGGTGATCCACCCACCTCGGCCTCCCAAAGTGCTAGGATTGCAAGCATGAGCCACCATGCCCGACCACACTCCGTTTCTCTTGTATTTGGTGACCTTGGGTGAATCATTTAGCATCTGTTTCAGGGGTCCTGGGGAGGGTGAGATGCTGGGAACAGGCGGGTAGTCCGTGTTCCCACAGGACATACTGGCATGACTCACCATCCAGACCCGGTGGAATGGGCTGCACTAACCAGTCACGATCGCTCCTAAACTTTTCGGCAAAGAACGCTTTCAAGCAAACCTGTAACAAATAAACCACTCAGCCAGCTCTGCCAAGAAACTGCCCCGTGCCAGCCCCTCCTGGCTGCATGGTCAGTGCCTTGTGACCTCGGACGAGGCCCTTCCTCTTTCTGGGTCTCAGGTGCTTCCTCTGCAGAATGACAGCCTGCTTTGGCAGCTGCCAAGTTCTCTTCTAACTCAGATCTTCCACACGTTCCATGTTTGGGCCATCAAAAGAGGATGGGCTTAGGAGCCAGACCCCAGGCACGCAGTGCCACTGACGCTGGCCAAGGTGGAACCTCGGCAAGTCTTCACCCCCGAGCCTCCATGTCCTCATCTCGAGGTGGGGGTGGCCAGACTTTCCAGGGCCATGGAAGGATGACGTGATGCATGTAGAAAGCCTGGCCCTCTCCAGATTCTCAGTGAGCTGCACTCATTCCCTCTGTTGGGGTCCACACCTGTGGACTGGAGTGCAGTGGTGCATCTCGGCTCACTGTGGCCTCTGCCTCCTGGGTTCAAGCGATCCTCTTGACTCACCCTCCCGAGTAGCTGGGACTACAGGTGTGCACCGCCACGCCCAACTAATTTTTGTATTTTTAGTAGAGATGGGATTTCGCCATGTCAGCCGGGCTGGTCTCAAACTCCCGACCTCAAGTGATCTAGCTGCCTCCAAGTGCTGGGATTACAGGCATGAGCCACCACGCCCGCCCCCGTCTTTTATTCTTAATGACCGTTAAGAGTACTAGGCTGCCTAGATTGGAATCTTGACCCCACTGACCTACGGCTGTTGCCCCTCTGTGACTTTTCCTTTTTTTTTTTTTGAGACTAATTTCAGTCTTGTTGCCCAGGCTGGAGTGCAATGGTGCGATCTCCAGCTCACCACAACCTCCGCCTCCTGGGTTCAAGCAATTCTCCTGCCTCAGCCTCCCAAGTAGCTGGGATTACAGGCGTGTGCCACCACACCCAGCTAATTTTGTATTTTTAGAAGAGACAGGGTTTCTCCATGTTGGTCAGGGTGGTCTTGAACTCCCAGCCTCAGGTGATCCACCCGCCTTGGCCTCCCAAAGTTCTGGGATTGCAGGTGTGAGCCACCGTGCCTGGCTGTCCCCTCTGTGACTTTCTTAACTTCCTCCAGCCTTGGTTTTGTTGTCTGTAACAGGGGGTTGATAATGGTGCTTATTGCACGGTGTTGTTGGGAGAAGGGTCCAAGGTGGGACCTGCAAAGCCTGGGGACAGCACATGGCTCCAGGAAGCCCTCACTCGACGCCAGCTGCTGCTGTTGCTAACGCAGGCAGCGGTGGGCGCCCTGTGTCTATTTAAGCATTGCCCTGTCAGTGGGCAGCAGGTAGCATCCCATTTCTTACTATGGCAACATGTCCTCTTACGTCTTGTGTTAGAGAGTCATATTCTGTATTAGCACCTAAATCCATTTACCCTGTGGTCCTCAATCTGTTCCCAGCGAACAGAGGGCTCTGCCAAATCATTTCAGAGTTCCACAAAGAGCAGAATATTCTGCCGAGCGGGGAAGATTGGAACATCATAAGGAATTCATCCTTCTATGTTGGTATCTTATTTATGGGCATTCTGAAGCTTATTTCATTTGGGAAAAGAATATTGTTATTAAAAATGATTGAAAAATCACTGGTGGTTTGGCCTTGAGAGACAAGTCAAAGAGTTACAAAACGTTCAGTGATAATTTTAGAACCAGGGCATAGGGGCTCACACCTGTAATCCCAGCACTACTTTGGGAGGCTGATGTGGGAGGATGGCTCAAGGCCAGGAGTTCAAAATCAGCCTGGGCAAAACAGCAAGTACCCATCTCTTAAAAAAAAAAAAAAAAAAAAAAAAAACTACAAAATTAACCAGACATGGTAGCGCACACCTGTAATCCCAGCTACTCGGGAGGCTGAGGTAGGAGGATCACTGATCCCAGGAATTGGAGGCTGCAGTGAGCCCTGATCAGGCCACTGCACTCCAGCCTGGGTTACACACCAAGACCCTAAGAAAAAATAATAATAATAATTTTAGGGATCATTTAATCATGTTTTCCAGTCACGTTTCAGGGTGTGCACTGGCAGTGCCCATCTCTTCCTAAGTGTGTGATCAGCAACATTACATTGGTAACTTAAAATTGGCCATGGTGAAAGTATTTACACCGCAGTAATTGGCAAACACTAGAAATCAAAGATTCTAATTTCCTGGGAGAATGGCTTATTAAACCCCAACCAGCACACTGCTGCACATTCTTGGACATTTTACCAGGTATTTCCTGCTCAGGTGTGTGTAAGTCTTCTTGGGTTTGGCTCCCCCTGGCTGAGTGTGGCTGGGCTGGGCTCCCCACTCTGGTGGATCCAGGCCTGCGCACTGCATCTCTCATCCTCCCTCCGCAGCCACCTGAGACCTGTTCTTCTCACAGCGGAGGGCGGGCACTCACAGGGCAAGGCCAGTGGTGCCGTGTATTCCAAGCTACTGCTCACATCACGTCTGCTCCTGTCCTGGTGGTCAAAGCAGGTCACCAGGTGGCCAAGCCTAGTGACAACAGGGGAGGGGATAGCTCCTCCCTTGGAGGTCAAGGGGGAAGGAATTGGAGATTTGCTGAAGCATCCTGGAGACTGAGAATGCATCGGGGAGAGAGGGTCGCCTTCCAAACTGCCCCCGTGTGAATTAGGAGCAAACCCTGGCCCCCTGGGTCTTTGATTCCATGTCTCCTGCACCGGGGCCAGGGCTTGACCCATAGGAGCACCTCTGTAAATATTTGTTGACTGATTGAAAAAGAGGATAACGTTTGTATTACCTCCCATCGGAGCCCTAGTTGAATTAGCATAGAACCCACGTTGCTGTGCACCAGGATTGGCTGTGCGGAGATTGGAAGCCGATTCAGCATTCAGGTGGCGTCACCTCCATGCAGGTGGCAATGAGCGCCATCCCTTTGTTGGGTGACACACACAGAGTTCACCGCGGGTGTTTCATTGTTAGTGGGCCCATTGGTGCAGCTCAGCAAACAGAACCTAAAAATACCTGCTCTTCCCGCGCCCTGCGTCTCTGTGAGCCAGGGAAGCCTGCGTCTCCTGCCTAAATGAGCGCGTCCTCTGTGGCATCAGTGGCTTTTGGGTTCTGTCTACATTCAGGTCTGTGCTGCTGTGTTAAACGCCCCTTGCCCAGCAGGGAGGAAGGGAGGCAGCGGCCGTGGGACGGCGGTAGAGTGCGCTGAATCCTGCTTCCCGTTGGATGCAAGGGAGACGTGTGAGGCCTCAAAGGGGCTTTTATTTTTTTTTTTTTAGACGGAGTCTCCCTCTTGTTGCTCAGGCTGGG
>NW_012121376.1:2314541-2315041 GCF_000951035.1 Colobus angolensis palliatus
TCGCAGTGAACTGAGATCACGCCATTGTACTCCAGCCTGGGCAACAGCATAAGACTCTATCTCAAAAAAAAAAAAAATTACTTGACAACACCTGAACATTGGGATACTCTACCTGTACATCTGTATTTCTAGCTTCTCTTTAAGTATCCACCACAGGCGCCGTGGCTCACGCCTGTAATCCGAGCACTTTGGGAGGCCGAGGCGGGCGGATCATGAGGTCAGGATATTGAGACCGTCCTGGCCAACATGGTGAAACCCTGTCTCTACTAAAAGTACAAAAATTCCCCAGACATGGTGGTGTGTGCCTGTAACCCCAGCTACCTGGGAGGCTGAGGTAGGAGAATCGCCTGAACCAGGGAGTTGGAGGTTACAGTAAGCCGATATCGCACCACTGCACTCCAGCCTGGCGACAGAGGGAGACTGTCTCAAAAAAAAAAGAGAGAAGGGCTGGGCGCGGTGGCTCAAGCCTGTAATCCCAGCACTTTGGGAGGCCGAGACGG
>NW_012121376.1:2315361-2316272 GCF_000951035.1 Colobus angolensis palliatus
AACCCGGGAGGCGGAGCTTGCAGTGAGCTGAGATCCAGTCACTGCACTCCAGCCTGGGCGACAGAGCGAGACTCCGTCTCAAAAAGAAAAAAAAAAGAGAAATTCAAAGATCTGGTAGCGGAGGGCTCCCTCCCCCTCCCTCTCCTGCCCAGCGGGGTAGCAGCAGACCCTGTCAGAGTCACCCTGTGCTCTCCACATGCCACAGTCCCCACCGCTCCTTCCTGCCCGCCCAGCCTGCCAGGGAGGGCCCGTCGCCCACAGCTGCCCTCACAACACGTCCACCTTAATAGGGAAGCCAGGCGCCCAGGTCTGATGTTGATGGGATTTCAGGCTTCAGGTTCCACTGGGGAAGAACTTAGGGGTGTCCTCCCCACTGGTCTACAAAAAACAGGAACACTCTGGAGACCTGGGCAACAGCCTGGAGCAGCCAGAAGCTCTAGTAGAAACTCCCAGAGGCCAGGATCTTAGTTCAGACTGCAGCAAGCTTGCTGGACGTCTTGGAAAAGTGACTCCAGCCCCTGACCCTCTGCTTTCTCATCTGTAAGGGGCAGGGCCGGTTAATCCACACTAGGGATTATTCATTCAACAAACATTCATAGTGCCAGATGCTGTCAAACATGGGAATGCACAGGCCAGCAAAATGACCAAGCCCCTCTTAGATTCTGGTTGACGACACAGACAGCAGACCCCTAGCAGATGTTACCAAGCATGTTGACCGAGGAGAGAAAAACCAAGAGAGAAAATTAAAATAAACAGGCACACAACCAACCTACTATCTATCATCACCATTATCTCCCATAGGACTTTTTAACACTGACGAGTAGAAAAGATGCGATTTTAGAACAAACATTCTTCTGCAATTCTGCAATCTTTTTTTTTTTTTTTTTTTTGAGACAGAGTCTCGCTCTGTC
>NW_012121376.1:2316322-2323584 GCF_000951035.1 Colobus angolensis palliatus
GTGGGAGACACAAACCAGTCCCCATTTTACAGATGCGAAAAAGGAGGCTTGGGGAACTCCTTGGTCAGAGGCCACAGAGGCCTCCCATTGGGACTCTGTGCTCTGCAAAGAAGGGAATCTGGGGAGCGGGCACCCTTAAAGAATCTGCATCCAACATCCACAAAAATCCAGCAGGAGGCCACCAGGAGCTGAGCTCCACGCAGAGAGGAAGCACCAGCACCCTGGGTGAGGCCAAGGTCACAGTCGGTCCCCAGGAGAGCCGGCAGCCGGCCAAGGGCCCAGATGGGCCTCTGGCTCAAGCCCAGCAGAGGTTGTGTCCAGTAGGCCTTGAGGCCTGCGCAGGAGGCCCGTCCCTCACCCCCCAGGGCAAGAACAAGAACTGTTGGCAGTGGCGCAGGGACATCTCTGCGGTGCTTTAAGGGCACACTTGTTATTTTTTGTTTGGCTGGTGGCAGCATGTGTGCCTTGGAATCTAGATGTTTCTGTATTCCCAAGGGAACTCAGGCTTAGGTTTTTAGGCTGGAAAACAAGAAAACCGCAGATGGTAATTATCCCCCAGGATCACAAGTCAAAGCCTGCTTTAGGTCAAGAATCTCCACCTTCGTGCCTGTCTGTGTGGCACACCCTCTCCAGAAACAGCCTCGCAACTTTCCCTGGGACCTCCCCTTCCCCACCGCACCTGGTCCTGGCGAGGATATTCACATCAGTGAATAAAATGCTAATTTTAGTGGGGGGCTGACAGACAGTTCTCACACACCAGTGTGCATCAACATCTCCTGGAGAGTGTGTCAGAGCACACACTCCTGTCAGCCCAGCCCGGCGGCTCACACCTGTAACCCCAGCACTGTGATAGGCGAAGGCGGGAGGGTCACGAGACTGCATCTCTACAAAAATAAAAATAAAAATAAATTAGTCGGACGTGGTGGTGCATGCCTGTGGTCCCAGCTACTCGGGAGGCTGAGGCAGGAGGCTTAAGCCCAAGAGGTTGAGGCTGCAGTAACCTGGGATTGTGCCACTTAACTCCAGCCTGGGCAACACAGCGAGATCCTGTCTCTCAAAACACATACACACACAAAAGAACACAACCTGTGCTTCCTCTAGACATTCTGACTTGGCAGGTGCAAGGCAGAGCCAAGAATCTCATGCCAGCAGACTCCCAGGTGCCGCTGATCCTGACAGTCCATGGTTTTGTAAGGGCATCTGCTGTGTTGCTGGCTCGGCCTCCATCCTCCTGCCTCCTGGGTCCAACGTTCTTGTTTTCTTTGGGAGCCCATCCCCGACTCCCATTCACGGGGTCCAGAGACAGGAGTGGGTGGGGACCTGGGTGTGGCCTCTCAACAGCCTTGTCACTGGCTGCAGCAATTGGTCCAGGTGTGGGCACGTGACTCAAGACCAGCCAATGAGAGCCAAGGGGTTTTTTTCTAGGACGTATTTAAAGAGATTATTTCCGTGGCTGGGGAAAGGTCAGCTGTGCCCCACAGCAGGTGAGGGCCGTCCTGAGAAAGTGTCCACGCGGGAAGGCAAAGCCAAGAAGGGGAGAAATCAAGGCCCAAGCCAATTTCAGGGCCTCTGAATGTAGCTGTACCTGAAGCCCAGTTAACCCCTGTACTAATAAGCCTCTTTTTAAAATCAGTTTAAGTTCCTATCACTTGCTTCCAAGAGTCCTGATACAAGCAAACAAAAGTGGCCAGGTGCGGTGGCTCATGCCTGTAATCCCAACACTTTGGGAGGCTGAGGCAGGAGAATGGCGTAAACCCAGGAGGTGGAGCTTGCAGTGAGCCGAGATCGTGCCACTGCACTCCAGCCTGGGCGACAGAGCAAGACTCTGTCTCAAAAAAAAAAAAAAAAAAAGACTATTAAGAACCTGAGCTGGTTTAGCTCAGGCCTGTGAAGGTGAGGACAGGAGCCACAGGGCACGCCAGGCCTCTGGGGTGACGTCCCCAGACAAAGGGACTCTGCAGACTCTGTATTTGGAAGCTGCTCTCACGTTTGGAGAGCAGGATATCCCAAGGAGCCTTCAGACCCCGTCTCTTAAAGAAAAAAAATAAAATAAAATCCAGCTCTGCCTTCGAATGAGGCTTTGCACAGAGAACAGGCGGGGCAGACACACACCGTGGGGTGCGATCATGGACAGCTGCTGCTTCACTCATAAACTTTTCTGCTTTTTTTTTTTTTTTGGAGACAGAGTCTCTGTTCCCCAGGCTGGAGTGCAGTGGCGTGATCTCGGCTCATTGCAACCTCCACCTCCTGAGTTCAAGCATTCTCCTGCCTCAGCCTCCCGAGTAGCTGGGATTACAGGCACCTGCCACCACACCCAGCTAATTTTTATATTTTCAGTGAAGATGGGATTTCACCATGTTGGTCAGGCTGGTTTCAAACTCCTGAGCTCAGGTGACCCGCCCACCTTGCCTCCCAAAGTGGTGGTGGGATTACAGGCGTGTGCCGCTGTTCCTGGCCTCTCAACTGTTATTGATTAGTGGCTCTTACTTTAAAAAGGACAATCGAAGCAGTTTGAAATGAGCCTCGAGGAAGTGGGTAGAGGGGCTGCCACTCTGCTTAATTTTCTCCACGCCAGGGTTTCACTTCCTCCTTGCCAGAGGGCTTGGAGGGTAAGACTTCCAAAGCAGCTCCAGTTTCCACAGGACCCATTAGGTGGGATTCCTGTGAGTAGGAAGGGAGCCCCACTACACTCAGCCTGCCTTCCGCACAGCGCCCTCCTCCGTCCACCTGCCCTCCCCAAGGTCTCTCCGTACTTCTGGCCACTCTGTGGCGACGGGAACACAGAAGTCGAAAACCCATCAACACGGGCGGCACGGGCCGAGAGGGAGTTGCTTCCGGGTGGGAAAGAAAGTCCCCAGGTGGTGCGGAAAAGAGGGGAGTAGGCGAACACCCTGCGGGCACATGTCCAGCTGCCCAGGGGCCCCCACGTGCCAGTTTCCCATGAGCTGAGACCTGTGGGGTCTCGTGCAGCCGGGTTTCTGCCCTGTCCGTCCAAAACACAGGATGAAGCTGATGCCTCACTCAGGGTCTCCTTCTCTCTCCCTGCAGTGCACCCCCTCTGGGCGGGCCCAGTCTCCGTGCCAGGGGGCACCCGGCAGTCTCCCATCAACATCCAGTGGAGGGACAGCGTCTACGACCCCCGGCTAAAGCCACTCAGGGTCTCCTATGACGCAGTCTCCTGCCTGTACGTCTGGAACACTGGCTACCTCTTCCAGGTGGAATTTGACGATGTCACCGAGGCATCAGGTAAGTGCCAGCTGGGGCTCAAGGGGTTTCTCTTCTCCTATTGTTCCGGGAGCAGGATTGGGGGCTTCGCGGAGTAGAGGGAGGAGAGCAGGAAGGGGGAGGACACACCCAGAGGATGGTGCGAAGGTTCTCGAGGGGACCGGAGCCGGGTGCTGACTTTACAGATGAGAATGCCGCCAGCACCTGCACGCACACAGGTGCACCTAGCAAAGAAAAACCCCTTCCCGCAGGGCTCGCTCTGCAGGGGTTGGAAGAGACAAGCTAAGCGAAATGCAAACGCTTTGCACGTCGGAAGAGTAACTCAGAACGGGGTGGAGGACAGAAAGCAGTGGTGGCTGTGACGCCCACACTGGCCTTGATAATCTAGACAGAGGCCTGCAAGGGAGTTGGGCCCACAGCAGGGCCGGGGTGTCGGGAGCCTGGAAATGAGACCACTGCAGGCTTGAGCAGGCGGTGACCTGGCCAACCTTTGTTTTATTTATTGAGACAGAGTCTTGCTCTGTCCTTCAGGATGGAGTGTGTGGCGCAATCTCAGCTCGCTGCAACCTCTGTCTCCTGGGTTCAAGTGATTCTTCTGCCTCAACCTCCCGAGTAGCTGGGATTACGGGTGGCTGCCACCACGCCCGGCTAATTTTTGTATTTTTAGCAGAAACGGGATTTCGCCATGTTGGCCAGGCTACTCTCAAACTCCTGGCCTCAGGTGATCCGCCCACCTTGGCCTCCCAAAGTGCTGGGCTTACAAGCATGAGCCACCAAGCCCAGCCCTGGCTGACCTTTTAAATGGACCCCCCAGCTGCTGTGAAGGACAGACTGAGGAGGTGCCTGGAGAGGAGCAGGGGTTAAATAGGAGGCGGTCTGGGGAGATGCAGGTGGGAGACGGTGGTGGAGGAATGGGGTGGGCTGGGAGGTGACTTGAGAGGTCCTGGAAGCCACCAAGCCCTTACTGGGTTCCAGCGCTTGGCCAAGGGCTTCTGCGGATCATCTCATCAAACCTTCACCATGATTCTCAGAAGTTCCAGGAGGATGCTCTGAGGTTTGAGAAGGTTCTCTCTATGCCTATTATGTTTGCATTTTTATCAGGGTGGCTGTCAGGTCCTACCTGGTGTTTTCCCAGCGCCAGCTGGTGGCACTGTAAGCCGCCTTCATGCTGACCACCTGCTCTCCCTCCTGCTGCGAGTCTAGAATTGGGCCACGTGCTGGGTATCAGGTGCCTATGTGAACAGCTCCCAATAAACCCTTGGGCACTGAGTCGCTAGTGAGCTGCCCTGGTACAGAACATGTCACATGTGTTGTCGCTGCTGGTTTAGGGGAGAATTAAGTCTGTCCTGTGTGTCTCCCCTGGTGAGGACTCCAGAAGCTCCTGCCTGGAGTCCTCCAGATACAGCCCAGGCACCTCTTCGCGTGGCTGATCTCGCTCTCGTCCTTTTGCTGAATGTAGCTTAGCTCTGACGGTGGCTCTGTGCTGGACCCGGTGACTCTTCCTGGGGAATCATCAAACCCGGGGGCCCCGACGCAGCCGCAGCCCCACGTCCTCTCCGGCGGGCATCCCATCTGCCTCCTCCCGGGTGCGTCCCACATGCCTGCAGATCTTATTTTGAGCCAATACCCAGCCCTCAGTTGCTGGAGCATCAGGCACCCGGCTAATGTCCTCACCAAGACTTCACACAGTGGGGAGCAGGAGGCGCCAGGGCAATCCTGATACTACTAGGAGGAGGAAGGTATGTGGACGGACCCCCTTTAAAAGCACTGCCAGGCTGGGCGAGCTGGCTCATGCCTGTAATCCTAGCACTTTGGGAAGCTGAGGTGTGTGGATCACCTGAGGTCAGAAGTTCAAGACCAGCCCGGCCAACATGGTGAAACCCCGTCTCTACTAAAAATACAAAAATTAGCCGGTGGCGCACAGCTGAGGTTCCAGTTACTGGAGGGGCTGAGGCAGTAGAATCGCTGGAACCCAGGAGGTGGAGTTTGCAGTGAGCAGAGACTGAGCCACTGCACTCCAGCTTGGGCAACAGAGCGAGACTCCATCTCAAAAAAAAAAAAAAAAGCGCTGCCATCCATGAATAGCAGCATGGCACAAAACAGAAGCCACTAGAGAAAGTATTGCGGGACCCTCATTTAATGTAAGAAGAAATGGAGGCTTAGAGAAGGGGCGACTGCCAAGTGTGAGTGACCCAGTGCAAGGAGCTGGCTTCAGTTCTGACTGCAGATTCTAGACCGTCACCAACTCACTTCTCGCCAAGGGTTTCACTTGCACAACTGCAGTCTTTCAATGGTCGTGGGAGACACAAACCAGTCCCCATTTTACAGATGCGAAAAAGGAGGCTTGGGGAACTCCTTGGTCAGAGGCCACAGAGGCCTCCCATTGGGACTCTGTGCTCTGCAAAGAAGGGAATCTGGGGAGCGGGCACCCTTAAAGAATCTGCATCCAACATCCACAAAAATCCAGCAGGAGGCCACCAGGAGCTGAGCTCCACGCAGAGAGGAAGCACCAGCACCCTGGGTGAGGCCAAGGTCACAGTCGGTCCCCAGGAGAGCCGGCAGCCGGCCAAGGGCCCAGATGGGCCTCTGGCTCAAGCCCAGCAGAGGTTGTGTCCAGTAGGCCTTGAGGCCTGCGCAGGAGGCCCGTCCCTCACCCCCCAGGGCAAGAACAAGAACTGTTGGCAGTGGCGCAGGGACATCTCTGCGGTGCTTTAAGGGCACACTTGTTATTTTTTGTTTGGCTGGTGGCAGCATGTGTGCCTTGGAATCTAGATGTTTCTGTATTCCCAAGGGAACTCAGGCTTAGGTTTTTAGGCTGGAAAACAAGAAAACCGCAGATGGTAATTATCCCCCAGGATCACAAGTCAAAGCCTGCTTTAGGTCAAGAATCTCCACCTTCGTGCCTGTCTGTGTGGCACACCCTCTCCAGAAACAGCCTCGCAACTTTCCCTGGGACCTCCCCTTCCCCACCGCACCTGGTCCTGGCGAGGATATTCACATCAGTGAATAAAATGCTAATTTTAGTGGGGGGCTGACAGACAGTTCTCACACACCAGTGTGCATCAACATCTCCTGGAGAGTGTGTCAGAGCACACACTCCTGTCAGCCCAGCCCGGCGGCTCACACCTGTAACCCCAGCACTGTGATAGGCGAAGGCGGGAGGGTCACGAGACTGCATCTCTACAAAAATAAAAATAAAAATAAATTAGTCGGACGTGGTGGTGCATGCCTGTGGTCCCAGCTACTCGGGAGGCTGAGGCAGGAGGCTTAAGCCCAAGAGGTTGAGGCTGCAGTAACCTGGGATTGTGCCACTTAACTCCAGCCTGGGCAACACAGCGAGATCCTGTCTCTCAAAACACATACACACACAAAAGAACACAACCTGTGCTTCCTCTAGACATTCTGACTTGGCAGGTGCAAGGCAGAGCCAAGAATCTCATGCCAGCAGACTCCCAGGTGCCGCTGATCCTGACAGTCCATGGTTTTGTAAGGGCATCTGCTGTGTTGCTGGCTCGGCCTCCATCCTCCTGCCTCCTGGGTCCAACGTTCTTGTTTTCTTTGGGAGCCCATCCCCGACTCCCATTCACGGGGTCCAGAGACAGGAGTGGGTGGGGACCTGGGTGTGGCCTCTCAACAGCCTTGTCACTGGCTGCAGCAATTGGTCCAGGTGTGGGCACGTGACTCAAGACCAGCCAATGAGAGCCAAGGGGTTTTTTTCTAGGACGTATTTAAAGAGATTATTTCCGTGGCTGGGGAAAGGTCAGCTGTGCCCCACAGCAGGTGAGGGCCGTCCTGAGAAAGTGTCCACGCGGGAAGGCAAAGCCAAGAAGGGGAGAAATCAAGGCCCAAGCCAATTTCAGGGCCTCTGAATGTAGCTGTACCTGAAGCCCAGTTAACCCCTGTACTAATAAGCCTCTTTTTAAAATCAGTTTAAGTTCCTATCACTTGCTTCCAAGAGTCCTGATACAAGCAAACAAAAGTGGCCAGGTGCGGTGGCTCATGCCTGTAATCCCAACACTTTGGGAGGCTGAGGCAGG
>NW_012121376.1:2324404-2329253 GCF_000951035.1 Colobus angolensis palliatus
ATCACCTGAGGTCAGGAGTTTGAGACCAGCCTGGCCAACATGGGTAAACCTTGTCTCTACTAAAAATACAAAAATTAACCGAGTGTGGTGGTGCACACCTGTAGTCCCAGCTACTGGGGAGGCTGAGGCAGGAGAATTGCTTGGACCCAGGAGGCGGAGGTTGCAGTGAGCTGAGATTGCACCACTGCACTCCAGCCTGGGCCACAGAGTGAGACATTGTCTCAAAAACAAACAAACAAACAAACAAACAAAAACAGTGACTAAACTGAGAGCAAAGAAATGGAAAGGAGAGAACAGGAGGATCGTCAGTTTTAATCCTTTTACTGTGTGCTCAAATGTAATTTGGCTGCAGGTGGGGTCTATGCAGACCCCGGGCGAGGGGTGAGTTGGCTCTGGCCTGTTTAACTCCACCTGTGCCGACTGCAGCTCAGCCTTGTCCTCACTCTGTGAGTCAGCCTTGTCCTCGCTCCATGAGTCAGCCTTGTCCTTGGGGAAGCTGGGCCTGGTGCAGCTTTCAGAAGTGGTCCCAGGTAAGCCTGGCCCTCCTGAGTCCATGGGTGGGGAATGCTGGTACAGGCCTAGCAGCTGGCTTTCCGGGGCTGGGTGGAGGGACAAAAGTGGTCATGTGTGGTGTTCGCCACTTTCCATGGTACAAACACTCCTGCACGGCCGAGTTCAAGATTCCAAGGTACAGTCACTGATGGTGGAGTTGGGAAGAGATTTGCACAGTCAGCTCCAGAGTCAGCATGAGCCATCTCCCACTCGCCACTGCCCCCTGCCTTCCTCCCTCTTGTCCCTGCAGCCTGGGATCTCACTGCTGCTCTCCAAGTGAGGAATTCCATGAAGACTTCTTTTTGGTTGTAACTGGCAGAACCCCACCTCAAACTGGCATAAGCAAAGAAGGGGGAGATTTGCCGGCTCTGATCCTAAAGAGTCCGGGCTGCAACCGGGTGCAGGGGTCGATGACTGCCAGGGCTCTGAGTGCTCCCTCAGTCTCTGCTTTCCTCCGAGTGCTCCCCCAGGCTCCACTGTCCTCCGAGTGCTCCCCCAGGCTCCACTGTCCTCCGAGTGCTCCCCCAGGCTCCACTGTCCTCCGAGTGCTCCCTCAGGCTCCCCTTTCCTCTGAGTGCTCCCCAGACCCTGCTTTCCTGAGTGCTCCCCCAGTCTCTGCTTTCCTCTGAGGGCTCCCCCAGGCTCTGCTTTCCCCAGGGGACACTCATGGGTGTTCCCCGATGGGGTGAAGGTGGCCACCCGAGGCTATGACTTGGCCTCCAGTGGAGCGATGTCTCCTCTTTCCCGGCAGTTCCAGCCACCATCCCAGGGCTGATTCTCAGGGGCCCGGCTTTGGCCGCTTGTCTGGCCAGCCCGAGGGTGGCCCTGCCCGGAGCAAGGTGTGTCCGGAGAGTGGAGAGCAGCACTCCCGCAGGACAGCTGAGGATGCTGTTCCCAGAGTGAGGATGGCGCACCCTCCTCCCTGGACGTGCGCCCTTGCTGTGGACCCCAAGCTGACCTCGGCCCCTCCCTGACTCGGTAGCTCTCAGGTCCAAGGCCACTGCCGCTGTCTGTCTCCCAGGGTCAGCCTCTGACCTTGTCCCGACCTCACTTTTGGCTTCTCTACCGGCTTCACATCTGCTCAAAGGATCTCGCCGCTTCCTGCCACAGACCAAAAGAAGGATCCAGTGTCTCTCCCAGGCCATGGAAATGAGCTGGGTCATCCCTCCCTTGGCTCCGATCCACACGGGCCAATCTGGTTTCACTTTATTTGTCATTTTCTCCGAAACCCAGTTTCCTATTTCTTTCTCTCCTACTCGCTTCACATGCTCTCGGTCCCCTCCACATCTCTGCAGCCGATTTTTCCAGGTTCTCGGTCCTCTGCTTCGCAGATTTTCTGTCCTCTTTGTTCACCTGGATTGGGAATCAGGAGCCTGCGGGGACAGAGGGAATGAGAACCTCAGATGAAGGACAGGTAGGGCTAGAGAAAGGTTTTCAGAGAGAAACAGAGAAGAATAAGATGAAAACACAGCAAACCCTGGATGGAAGGAGGGGCAGTGCTGGTGAGAGGAAAGGAAGGGAGCAGACAAGGTGCAGACAACTGTGCACAGACAGGCTCCAGAGGCCTGGACCACACCGTGGCAGGGCCAGAAACAAAGCGAAATAAATGGAGAGGCCAAGGAAATTTCCGTCTGCGGACACTGCCAGCAGTTTTCCTAGGAGCTGGGGGTGCCAGCACTTGGAGCAAGCACAGGCCACGGACGATGAGTAACAGAGGTGGCGGCAAAGGCTCTTTCCAGGGAATGTGTATGGCCTTGAAGGCCAAGGAGGAAAAGCTGTGGGGGACAGGGGTCGGGGAGGAGCAAAGCGGGTGAAGGAAGGAATGGGGAGAGGAGAGGTGCCAGTCGCAAAGGAAAACAGCAGCTGGATCCACGTGCTGCCACACTGTGCCTGTCCCACCTCGAGTGCCCTCACAGAGAGCTCACCTAAAGGTGCGGGAGGGCCCAGCTCATTGGGCAGGGCTGTGTGAAGTGCTTGGCACCGTTCTGGGAGAATTAAGCATTTGGTAGACAATAGCTTCCTTCAAAATAAATCTAAACGAGGCCTGAGAGCCCGGGGTTGGGGGGTGGGTGCCTGCTGGGCTGTCCCCGTGAGAGGAGGAGGCTCTAGGAACATTTTGGCTCCTCTGGTGGGACACAAATTGGCAGCTCCAAGATGAGAGGCAGGGGAAGAGTGAATTCCTTGGAGGGGAATCCTGGCACTGTCAGGACTGAGACTGTGGCTGTGCGGTTCAAGGACGACCCCTCAACTGAGATGAAAGGATGTGACCATCATGCTTATATCCTGGGAAAGTTATTTGTCATTGCAAATTCATAAACTGGCAGTCTAGCTCCTAAAATGACTACATGTGTGCATGTGTGTGTGCATGTGTGTTTGTGTTTTCCTGTGCATGTGTGCACTGTGTGCATACATGTGTGTATACACGTGTGCATGTGTGTTCCTGTGCATGTGTGCATGTGTGTGTATGTGTTCGTGTGTGTCTGTGTGTGCACATGTGCACTGTGTGAGCACGTGTGTATACATGTGTGCATGTGTGTTCATGTGTGCACGTGTGTCATGTGTGCACACGTGTGTTTTCATCTCCATTCTATATGTAGCTCCTGTTCCTTCCCTCAGGCCTGGGTGTGAATATTTTGGGGGAAGTTAGGTAGAAGTCAGTGTTCAGTCTCTCTGCAGATGTTTTCTCTGCTTTTTTGGTCCTCGAGACTGAAAAATGAAAATGTATCAAACAGCTTCCAAAGTTTACCTGTTAGAGATTTGGCCACTGGGGAGCCACTGTTCCTGTTCTTGCTCAATTCCAATTCCAAATTCCCAGGGCAGTGACTCTGATTGGCCCAGCCCTGCACTAATTAGGAGCAGGACTGAGGAAGGGGCTCCGATTGGTCCAGCATGGTTTGAGTGCCCATCCCTGTCCAATCAGCTGTGGCCAGGGGTGGGATCATGTTGGACGAAATGTCAGGCAGTGGAGCCACTATTGTTATCATTTGGATCCAAAAGCCCATTTCTAATCGTCCAGCTTCCCGGATGCTTCCCAGGTGTGGTCTTTTATAGGGACAAAGGATCAATCAAGACAGGGAAACCCCTGCTCCCAAGGAGCTTGTGTTCTTGTGGGATAAGAAAATTAGTAAACATTAATTAGTAAATAGGTACTTCTCTATGCAAGTTTACAGAAGAATAAACAAATATGTACATAAGAAAGAAGATGGTTTTGGATAGCAATAAGTGCTATGATGAAAATGAAACCAGATCATGGGCCAGAGATGACTCCACTGAGGGAGGTTGTGAGCGTTACACAACACGGTCAGAAAAGACCCTGCTGGACCCACGTCCCAGCTGGTAAGAAAGTGTCAGCTTCCTGACAGTGGGGAGAAGCATTCCCGCATCACCGTTTTAAAATACGAGCATCCTAAATATTACACAAACCATACTTAGGCTAAATATTTGGGACCTACACTAAAAATGTGTTGCTTTCTTTGCAATTCAAACTTAACTGGGAGTCCTGTGTCTTCTCCGAGGACTATTCTCTAACTGAAGCTGCAAGTCCAAGGGCCTGGGCAGAAACAAGCCTGGCAGGTTCAGGGAACAGGCAGAGTGGCTGAGTGTAGGAGAGTGTGGAGGGAGTGGACTGAGGATGCCGAGAGGGCTTATGCCAGCGGGTCAGTCTTTGTGGTAATGTTCACAGGCCAGGGATGTAATTTATTTATTTATTTATTTTTTGAGATGAGGCCTTGCTCTGTGGCCCAAGCTGAAGCACAGTGGCGTGATCTCAGCTCACTGCAGCCTCCACCTCCCGGATTCAAATGACTCTCCTGCCTCAGCCTCCCAAGTAGCTGGGATTACAGGCATCTGCCACCATGCCCAGCTAATTTTTGTATTTTTAGTAGAGAGACAGGGTTTTGCCGTGTTGGCCAGGCTGGTCTCGAACTCCTAAGCTCGGGTGATTCGCCCACCATGGCCTCCCAAAGTGTTGGGATTACAGGTGTGAGCCACCGTGCATGGCCTAGGGATGTAATTTAGCAAGCAGCTGTTTTATATGGTTTGTCTGTGTCCCCAGCAAATCTCATCTTGAATTGTAGCAGTTCCCCTATACTGTTCTCGTGGTAGTGATTAAGTCTCACAAGATCTGATGGGTTTTTTGTTTGTTTGTTTGTTTGTTGTTCATTTGTTTCTTTTTTGTGACAGAGTCTCGCTCTGTCGCCCAGGCTGGAGTGCAGTGGTGTGATCTCGGCTCACTGCAACCTCTGCCTGCCGGGTATGAGCGATTCTCCCGCCTCAGCCTCCTGAGTAGCTGGGATTA
>NW_012121376.1:2329781-2336251 GCF_000951035.1 Colobus angolensis palliatus
GGGTTCACGCCATTCTCCTGCCTCAGCCTCCCGAGTAACCGCTTTCTCTTAGTTCTCTCTCTCTCTCCCCTGCCACCATGCAAGACATGACTTTCGCCTTCTGCCACGATTGTGAGGCCTCCCCAGCCATGTGGGACTGTGAGTCCATTCAACCTCTTTTTCTTTGTGAATATCCTGGTCTTGGGTATGGCTTTATCAGCAACATGAAAACAGACTAATACACCGTTGTTACTTATTAAATATTACTGGCTTATTTTGGAAAAAAAAAAAAAGAAAAGCTTGCCAAATACATGTGGTTATGGGAAGGGACCAGAAAGTTACACTGGGAGTAAAAATATCAGTAACTATGTTTACTGGGTGGTGACGGCATAAACAATAGTTTTACCTTTTTTTTTTTTTTGAGACAGGATCTTGCTCTGTCGCCCAGGCTGCAGTCAGTGGTGCAATCACAGCCCACTGCAGCCTCGACTTCCTGAGCTCAATTGATCCTCCCAGCTCAGCCTCTTGAGTAGCTGTGTCTACAGGTGTGAGCTACCCCCTAAAAAAATTATTTTTGACCCAGGATCTGGCCCCGTGGCCCAGGCTGGCATGCATCCGGGCTCACTGCAAGCTTCTCCTGAGCTCAAACCATCCTCTCACCTCAGCCTCCCAAGCAGCTGGGACTGCAGGCTCAGTCCACCACGCCCAGCCCTGTTTTTCCTCGGTAAATGTCATTCTACAGTACTGTGGGTACATCACTTTTTCAATAGGAAGTTTTCTTTGGAAGTTTATAAATCCAGTTTGGGCCTCGGAGGAAGACAGTCAGTGATAGAAATTGTGTGACTCGGCGTGAGCCTGGTGGAGCTTCGAATTGTAGGTTGTACAAAGCCCTGACTGCGGGACCCCGGGTGACAAAAGTGATCAAAAGTGACTGTGGTCGGACGCGCGCTGCAGCGCGAGTTGAGGTTTCATCCAGCCTCGTTCAGTGGCTCCCGGGGCAATTGTGCGGATGAAGGGGGCCACGTCTGTGAAGCGCTCGGGATGGAGCTGGTGGTGGGGCGG
Source organism: Colobus angolensis palliatus (assembly GCF_000951035.1). Lineage (NCBI taxonomy): Eukaryota > Metazoa > Chordata > Mammalia > Primates > Cercopithecidae > Colobus > Colobus angolensis. The sequence goes on from NW_012121376.1 coordinate 2,330,823, forward strand.
CCAGGCTGGCCACGTCGCTCACACCCCGCACCGTCACCTCGGTGCCCTGCGTTTTCCTTGGCTCTTCTGTGGATTAATTCTCGTTCTGAGGACAAGGGAGGCCGAGGTTTCATCTCAGGTCTGTTCCCGGCTCATTGCTGCGCTTCTCTGTGCCCGTCCCCTCCCCTGACAAGGGGAATGAGAGCCCTGCCCGGGGAAACACTCTGGGGTCGGTGGCCCGCGACTCCAGCCCAGCCCCTCCCACGCCCAGCCGCCAGCCACGCTGAGGTCCTGACCACCTTGTGGACCGCCCGGTCCTCCAGCCCCACACCCACCCCCGCGTCCTCGCTCCTGCTCTTCCCTGGTTCCCTCGTGTTGCTCTGTGCCAGCAGCTGAGCCCCCGTGCCCACCCACTGCAACTGCACTTTCCCTCCCTCCTGGCTTCCCTGCTGCGTTGCTCCCCTGCAGGGGCCAGTGAGTGGCCCTAGCTGTGTTCAGAGGGCTCTGTGCCTCCTCCTCCCACCCCAGTTCCTCAGCCTTGGAGACAGACGGGGGTGCCGCGGGGCTGAACGGCACTCCAAGCTCGTGGGGCTGGGGGTCCGCATCTGCACCTGCCGCGCGGTTACACCCACTGAGCGTCTGGGTCCATTTGCCATCGCCCCACCCCTCAGTGCCGTGGGCGGTTGCCTGACGAAACGCTGCACTTAAATAGAAATCACTGTGGACGCAGGAGATAGACGGTGATGAGCTCAGGACCAGCCGGCAACCCCATCAGGCGGTAATGCCCACCGTGGTCACCCGTGACTTCCTCTCGCCACTGCTTGGAGCTCCTGCCAAGCCACAGGCAACAAATGGACATTTCTGCTCCATACGAGAAGCGCCCATTGTGAATCTGTGACGTGGCTGCCGTTTTCTCTCAGCAAATATTGAGCAAGCCCTGACTGTGCCAGGTGATGTGCTGGGTCCAAAAACCTTCCCAGAAGCAGCCCTGGCACTCACGGAGATCCAGCTAGGAAGTCCAGGAAAAGGTCACTGGGGAGAAAAACAACGTCAAGCACAGTGGATGAACGCACTGCCGTAGCTCCCCACGCCTCTCGTGGTGGACGTCATTCACGCTTCCTGGTGCCCTCCCAGATGACCCTTCGTGAGCCACTACACATGGCTGCACCTGGCAAGAGCAAACAAGGATGATCTACTCACCAAGCCTGCAAGGCTGGTGTGCCGGACGGGCCAGCTACGCTTCCCAGGTGTGTGCAAAACTGGGGACGAGTCAGTCACTGGGAGGGTGAGGTGCTAGGGCAGTGTGGGGTGGAGGAGGAGGGAGGGGAGCTGAGTGTGGACTCTTTGTATTGGAGAGGAAGGGAGGGCCATGGTGCAGAGAAAGAACAGAGATTTCAAAGGAGCTACGGTGGAGACCCACGGAAGAGGAATGCTGAGGTTTTTCTGTCTGAAATGCTGAACAGACTCTAGCACATGCAGAACAGCCCACCGCGGCAAGCTGCAGGATTCTTCCGGGCTTTTAACAGTGGTCTTGTAAAAAAAATTAGCCTGGCATAGTGGTCCCAGCTACTCAGGAGGCAGAGAGGGGAGGATGGCTTGCGCCCAGGAGGTTGAGACTGCAGTGAGCCATGATCGCACCACTGCACTCCAGCCTGGGTGACAGAATGAGATCCTGTCTCAAAAAAAAAAAAAAAAAAAAAAGACTGGAACATTCAAAACCTGTTGATGGGTCAGGTGTGTGGCTCATACCTCTAATTCCAGCACTTTGGAAGGCCAAGCCAAGTGGATCACCTGAGGTCAGGAGTTTGAGACCAGCCTGGTCAACATGGCGAAACTCTGTCTCTACTAAACACACAAAAATTAGCCAATTGTAGTGGTGCACGCCTGTAATCCCAGCTGCACAGGAGGCTGAGGCAGGAGAACTGCTTGAAACTAGGAGGCCGTGAGCCAAGATTGTACCACTGCATCCAGCCTGGGTGACAGAGCGAGACTCTGTCTCAAAAAAATAAAACAATACAAAAATCCTGTTGGGGTTTATTGGCGAAGGCCCCCCTTCCTTTCACCACCACCGGCGCCGACCCCGTTGCCCCTCTAATCCCATCTCCCGCTGCCCCGACAGCATCTCTGCCGGCTGGTGCTTCCACCTGTTCTGTCGTGGTGGCTGCTGTCACCAGGGTCCTTTCCACTGGTCGTCCCTTTCTGCCTGCAACCGCCATTATCTTCACCTGACAAACAGAAAAACTCATCTTCAGGGCTGAAATGCCGCTTCCATAGGGGTGTCCCCAGCAAGTTTACGGCCCCAAAGCCCGCGCCTTCACCTCCCAGACACACAGCTTTTTATCTCCACCACCGTCTGCCCCTCCTGGATTCCAAGCTCTGCAAGGGCAAGTCTGAGCCCACAGCCTCCTCCCTCTGTCCCCCATACTGAGTGTGGTGCCTGGCACACGGGAGAAACTCAGTGGATGTTGTTGGATGAATGAGGGACTTTTCTTCTTCTGTGCTTGCACGGCTGGCAAAGCTCCTTCTCATGGACATGAGAAGACATGTCTTCTCAAGACATATTTATCTTTCGACGTCTTTACGTGCAGGTCTTACCTTGAAACTCATGGTATCTGTTTCCGGGGACTGCAGATCTCTGCCGTGGTGAGATGATGGCGATGGCAATGATGATAGCGATTTTATTTTATTTTACTGTTTATTTATTTATTGAGATGGAGTCTCACTCTGTCGCCCAGGCTGGAGTGCAGTGACACGATCTCGGCTCACTGTAACCTCCACCTCCCGTGTTCAAGAGATTCTCTCACCTCCACCTCCCAAGTAGCTGGGACTACAGTCGCATGCCACCTCGCCCGGCTAATTTTTGTATTTTTAGTAGAGACGGGGTTTCACCATGTTGCCCAGGCTGGTCTCAAATGTCTGACCTCAAGTGACTGCTCACCTCAGCCTCCCAAAGTGCTGGGATTCGTGAGCCACCGCGCCTGGGTGATGATAGTAATTTTAATAATGACAATAACACCAGTCATAATAAAAGTAAGTGGCTATCATTATTTGAGCTCTCACTGCGTGCCAGGGACTATTAGGGAGGTACTTTGTAAGCATCACAGTACTCAGTCCTTGCGATGGGCCCCTAAAGTAGGCATCATTATCCTTTTACAAACGTCTAGTCTGGGCCACAGACCTATAAAACAACTTGCAAAGCCCCACTGTGTGAAGCCAGGATTGGAGCCCACATTTGCCTGGCTTTCAAACGAGTGCCAATATGTGATGGTCTCAGAGGCTAACTTCCAGGGAGCAGTCTGGGTTCTGTCGTCACGGAGTTCTGTGGGCAGGGGCTTGCAGTGGCTGCGGCCCCCGCCTGCCTGGGGAGGTGGCACACAGAAGCCCTCAGCCGTCACCCTTTACAGCTTGGGAACCTGCATCACCTCCCAGAATGGCACCGGAAGCAGGCTGGTCCCTTGCAGCATCGTGTTATTTGAAGTTACAAGTAATTAGAACATCTCAAACTTCTCTTGTACTATTTTTAAGCCTTCAAACAACCCGTGCCTGCCAAAAGCCTGCTTATCTTGGTAAAAGCCCAGAACTACAAATAGATGGCTATTAACAGCATCTGTTGTAATAGCAGAGACAATATTCTCTGGGGCCAGCACGTCACAGCCTGGAGCCCGCCCCAAACGTCATCTGTTATTATGTTTGCAGGGTCTGGCACGCGCGGAGGCAATCATTCAATTATATCTCCATAAGCCGGTTCTGACGCACCTGCTTGCACAGGATGCTGAGGCAACAGTGGCCAGTGCTGCCTGGTGGACCAGCCCTGCTGATAGCAGAGTCTGGGGGATGGGGGCCGGCAGCTTAAAGACCCCTTTTTGTGAATGGGGCTTGCCTTTTTTTTTTTTTTTAAATTAAGGAGAATACCCTGACATTGTATTGTCATTATAAAAAGTCACTGTAGGCTGGGCACAGTGGCTCATGCTTGTAATCCCAGTACTTTGGGAGGCTGAGGCGGCAGATCACTTGAGGTCAAGAGTTCAAGACCTCTTGACTCTTGGCCAACACGGTGAAATCCCATCTCTACTAAAAATACAAAAATTAGCTGGGCATGCTGGTGGGTGCCCATAATCCCAGCTACTCGGGAGGCAGAGGTGAGAGAATCACTTGAATTCATGAGGCGGAGGTTGCAGTGAGCCAAGATCTGGCCATTGCACTCCAGCCTAGGTGACAGAGCAAGGCTCCTCTCAAAAAAAACAAAAACAAAACCAAAAATTAGCTGGGTTTGGTAACACGCGTCTGCAGTCCCAGCAACTCAGGAGGCTGAGGCAGGAGAATCACTGGAACCTGGGAGGCAGAGGTTGCAGTGAGCTGAGAGCACACCACTGCACTCCAGCCTGGATGACAGAGTGAGACTCCACCTAAAAAATAAAGGTCAGTTTGAGATTATTTTATCCAGGTCTGCAGCCTTAAATTGGGTCCCTAAGTTTACTGGCAAGGCAAGTAGCAGAGTTTGGCCTGAGCCTTGCTCCAAAAGCTGAGGTCTTGGACCATCAGACCTGGTGGAGGTTGCCGGCTAAACTGGGGCAGGTGACCGAACCTCTCTGCGTCTCAATTTCCTCATCTCAAAGTTGGGCTCACAGGACCTGTTCTGTAGGGCCGTTGTGAGGAGTTCATCCTGGTGGGAACATAAAGTTACCTCACAATGCCCAGCAGGAACAGGTGCCCAATGAACACCAGCTCCTCTGCTGCACTCCTGGCATGCACCAAGCCTTCCCCATCACGACAATGACGAGCTCATGGACAGGATGCGTGGTGCCCGGGACACGCCAGAACCTGGCCAGCGAGAGCCTTTGCCCCTTAATCCGCTGTTTCACCCCATGAAGGCTTCAGTGACTTCCAGTTGGTTGGTTTTGTTTGTTTGTTTCAGAGTGCTTCCTTTACTTCAAGCACTGTGCTAAGGACTTTGTATTTCCCATGTGACTTAATGGTAATAACAGTCCTATGGTGGGGGTTAAAGGATAATCCCCACTTTACAGATGGGGAAACTGAGGCTAGGAGGGGTGCAAAAGCTGGACCTAGAGCACACAGTTTGGGAGCAGTGGCCCCAGCCTCTGAATGTGCGTGCATCCGACTCCAGACCCCACTCCTGACCCCATGCTGTGTTGTCTACAGGAAGAGCAACCAAACACGGCTTTCCAGTTTTTCAAGAAAGACGCTTGGCATTTTGCTGGTGGGTGGTCTTCGCCGGGCAGGTCTAATTTTGGAATTTACAGTGGGATTTAAAATTTGCCGTGAGATTCTCTGTTTCACCTTGAAAGAGGCTCAAAGGGTATGAATCCCACACTAGACTGATGCTGAAGAGGCTCCTGTGGAATCCATAAGCACTGCATTTTCAGTGAAAAGGCCAAGCTTTTCCTTCCCTCTGTGTGTCTTCCTGAAATGCGCGCGCCCCGCGCGGGCCA
>NW_012121376.1:2337366-2338959 GCF_000951035.1 Colobus angolensis palliatus
GAGGAGATGCCCGTGAGCTCCAGCCCTGCTGGGAAGGTGGCCTTGGGAAAGTCTTCTAGCCTCAGAGTTAGCATAGCACCTTACCCTGCAGAGGCTCAGGGCTCACAAGTCCCTTCTGGACCCAGCAGCTCCCGTTCCTGGCCCTCGTTAGTTAACCACAGTCTGGAGGGTGACTTTTCTACTAGGTTTTGTGGGTGGAGGTCCGGCAGGCATCCAGCTGTCGATGGACTTATGCAGTTGGCATTGCTCTCTTTGGGACCCTATTTATGTGCCTACGTAGAACCCTAGGGTGCCTGAGCTGGGACCAAGAGAGATGTGTAGTAACTCACTTTACACAAATGAAGCTGCAGAGCCCCCCGAATGGTGTGCGATGCACAATCACCACCACTGCCATCATCAGACAACATTTTACAAAATGCTTCCTGCCTTGTCTCTATTTATCCTGCCCGCTCTTCTCATTTTACAGGTAGAGAGGCTTAGGCTCAGAGAGGCTAAGGTACTTGCCCAGGGTCGCAGAGCAAGTTAGAAGCAGAGCTAAGTTGCAAATCCAGGTCTTTAACTATTTCTGTGTTCCGTGGACTTTCCTAGAAATCCCCAGCGGTTCCCAAACTGCTGTGGGAAAGGCTAGATTCCACTGCAACACACAGAGCTGCTTACCAACCGAGTGATTCAATGAATAAATCAATGAACTGACTAATCCCATTCGTTCCGGTATTCATTCATCCTGTGAGGGTTCATTGAGTGCCTTCAGTGACCCTTTCCTGCACTAAGTCAAGTTGATACAGTGATGGTCCAGACGGAAACAGCCTCTTTTTTTGTTTTTGTTTTTGTTTTGAGCCGGAGTTTCACTCTTGTCGTCCAGGCTGGAGTGCAGTGGCACAATCTCAGCTCACTGCAACGTCCGCCTCCCAGGTTCAAGCAATTCTCCTGCCTCAACTTCCCAAGTAGCTGGGATTACAGGCACCTGCCACCACGCCTGGCTAATTTTTTGTATTTTTAGTAGAGATGGGGTTTCACCATGTTGGTCAGGCTGGTCTTGAACTCCTGACCTTGGGTGATCTGCCCACCTTGGCCTCCCAAAGTGCTGGGATTACTGGCGTGAACCACCATGCCCAGCCTAGAAACACCTTCTGTCCTAAGAGTGCAACTGGGTAGGACTTAACTCAGAGTCTTACAAATGGCATCTACCAGGTTGGGTCCAGTCTAATTTCTCCATGAAGCATCCATCATCCCTGCCTTCTAGGCATTTCTATTCTAGAAGAGATGATACAGACATGCATGAATTTCCATACAGTAACCTCATCATGAGTGAACCCATCCCAAGAGCGAGAGGCAGACCCCCTGGCAGGCTCCACCCTCAGCCACCAATCAATGCACTTTGGTGCCCCTGGGGCTGGTCAGCTACAAACCCCCTTTCCACCTCGGACACAGGCTGAGGCAGAAGCGAGCACAGAGCTCACCGTGCTTGCATTTTGTGGTTCTGTAAATTCCTTAGATTGTGTTTTTGGAGGCCAGGCACAGTGGCTCACACCTGTAATCCCAGCACTTTGGGAGGCTGAGGCAGGCTGATCACCTGAGGTCAGGAGTTTAAGA
>NW_012121376.1:2340048-2345244 GCF_000951035.1 Colobus angolensis palliatus
GCCTCCCAAAGTGCTGGGATTACAGGCGTGAGCCACCACGCCCTGCCCTTTCATTATGATTAAGTGGGCACATAGGGCAGCCATTCAGAAAGGGAAGTGACCGTCTTACTTCTTGCTGATCGATTTAAGTTCTCTTTCCACTGTGTTTCAGCTGCATTTAGTTCACTGGAATTCTGTGAAATACCAAAATTACAAGGAAGCTGTCGTGGGAGAGAATGGCTTGGCTGTGATAGGTGTGTTTTTAAAGGTAATCATTTGCTGTGGTGTAGTTCTCCTAATGAAAAAAGTGGTGATCCATCATTAGGATTGCTTTTTTTTTTTTTTTTGAGAGAGAGAGAGAGAGAGAATCTCGCTGCGTCACACAGGCTAGAGTGTAGTGGCACGGTCTCGGCTCATTGCAACCTCCACCTCCTGGGTTCAAGTGATTCTCCTGCCTCAGCCTCCTGAGTAGCTGGGATTGCAGGTGTCCGCCACCACGCCCAGCTAATTTTTGTATTTTTAGTAGAGACGGGGTTTCACCACATTGGCCAGGCTGGTCTCGAACTCATGACCTCAAGTGATCCACCCGCCTCAGCCTCCCAAATTGTTGGGATTACAGGTGTGAGCCACCACGTCCAGCCCAACTATACATACTTTTGGTGTCGGGAAACCACCAGGAGTCAGCAGTGTCAAGCTCCCCAGGGCATTCATCACGCACCCAGTGCTTTCCTGGCTTTTGCCGCAGCAGGAGGTGACATGAGCAAGGCAGGTGACACGAGGCTCCTCCACAGCTATGGGAGGCACTCGGGCCACCCCGAATTCGTGACCAGCGCTCTAGCTCCGCCAGTGCCTTCCAGCCTTGCCCAGCCATCCTGGGAGCATACTGTGCTTCTTTCAATGAAAACAACGTGTGGAACAGGTACCACATTTGTAGCAGTTGTTGATGGAAATCTGTTAGTGACAAAGTGCTTACACACAGGAGAAGCCACCCACATCAGAACCCCTGGGGGAGCTCATTAAAAGGCAGACTCCCAGCACTACTCGGACCTGGGAACGGCAGCCATGACTCTGCAGGGCAGAGCCAGAGGCCTCGGTGAGCGATGCTCATGGCTGAGTCCCTCATGTCAGGCGAACCAAGCTCCTGGGAGGCCACACCTGGCACTGTGCCATGGAGAAGGGCACCCCAAGGCCTGCAGGTGGAGAGCGCTGACTCCAAGGTCAGTGTTTAGGGTGACTTAGGAAGGAAGGAGTGTTCTGATAAAAGCTGGCCCTGTGGTGGGCCTAGATTAAGCAGGGACTGCCAGAGATCAGGATTGACACTAGCCAGAGTCTGCTTATTTAAAAACCTTCTCACGCAGGTGCAGTGGTTCACACCTGTAATCCCGGTACTTTGGGAGGCAGAGGCGGGTGGATCACCTGAGGCCAGGAGTTCGAGACCAGCCTGGCTAACATGGTGAAACCCCGTCTCTACTTAAAATACAAAAATTAGCTGGGCATGGTGCCACATGCCTATAATCCCAGCTACTTGGGAGGCTGGGGCAGGAGAATCGCTGGAACCTGGAGGTAGAGGTTGCAGTGAGCCGAGATCGTGCCATTGTACTCCAGCTTGGGCGATAGAGTGAGATTCTGTCTCAAAATAAAACAAAACAAAAACCTTGCTCATTGTGTGTTATTTTACAACATTATTTGGTGATAGGATTTAAGCTGCTTTTAAAAAATATTTGGAAGACATCTTTTTTTTTTTAATTGAAATCTGGAAATCTTATAGGATAGGCAGGCATCTCAGAAACATTCTTTACCGATTTCTGTCTGCAAGGAGTTGAGGCCCCCACCAGCACCCAGTGGCAGCGCTGGGACCCTGCCCTCATTCGGCATTTACTGTGAACCTCTGGGCAGGCGCTGGGCTGGTGGTGGGGCAGAGTGAATGGGACAGACAGAGCCCACCTTTCACGGAGCCCACCTTGGCTTGTCACGTCAACCATATAACAACCCCTTGTGAGTGAGCTTATACAACCCTAGCGTAGACAATGCCTCAGGCAACACCACAGCTCGACAAACAGACAAAATGACACACATGTCTTGCTGCCTTTATTTCCAGGAATTAGTGGTGGGCCCTTGGAAAACCACTACAGACTGAAGCAATTTCACTTCCACTGGGGAGCAGTGAACGAGGGGGGCTCGGAGCACACAGTGGACGGCCACGCGTACCCCGCCGAGGTTAGTAGACGTGGCCTAACGGCATGTATCTATACACTCTCTATGTCTCTGGCTGTATGGTGGGGGGTGAACAAGCCATGCCCGCTGCTCAGATGTGAAGGGTCTCCTGGGACCTGGGACTGTCAGTACTCAAACCAGAACAGTCGGCCACCCCACCCATTTACTCACACCCTGCTCTTATGAAGAAGGCACTGTAAGTACTGTCATTCAATGGGAGACTGAGGTTCTGAATGGTTATGGAACTTGCCGAAGTCAGACAGCTGGGATTCAAGGTCAGAGCCTCAGCTCTTTGCCGTGCTTCACTCAGCTGCGTGCTTGCAGCTGTAGGGACCAGCAGATCCACAAGGCCCTCTGCTGAGAAGCTGAACATCTTTGCACATCTTTGCAGTAGAGATCATCTTCTTTTGTTTGTTTGTTGGTTTGTTTGTTTGTTTGTTTGAAACAGGGTTCACTCTGTCAACCAGGCTGGAGTGCATTGGTGCCATCTCAGCTCACTGAAACCTCCACCTCCCATGTTCAATCGTTTCTCCTGCCTCAGCCTCCCGAGTAGCTGGGATTACAGGTGGCCGCCACCAGGCCCTGCTAATTTTTGTATTTTTAGCAGAGATGGGGTTTCGCCATGTTGGCCAGGCTGGTCTCAAACTCCTGACCTCAAGTGATCCACCTGCCTCAGCCTCCCAAGGTGCTGGGATTACAGGCGTGAGCCACGGCACTGGCTGAGATCATCTTCTTAAAACAGTCTTATTTTCAACATTCCAAAGTGGGAGTCAGTAGAGAAAATGAGTGTGGATCAATGTTGGGAATTGGTTTTTGTAGTTTTTTTGGGTGATAAAAATCACCATTTTGGTGATGCCTTATAGATTTCCCCAAATATTTTATTATGAAATTTTTGCAACATACAAAACAATGAAAAGAAATGAAAGAGAAGAATCCATGCGTTTGATGTCTCAGTCCTGTGACGACCATTTCTGCCACATTCACTTTATCACACCTCTGCTCACCCGCCCACCTGACTTTTTGATGCTTTTTCAAGTTGAGGACTCTTTCTGTTTTTTGAACTTGTTATGAAAGTAACACTGCAGCCGGGCGCGGTGGCTCACGCCTGTAATCCCAGCACTTTGGGAGGCCGAGACGGGCGGATCACGAGGTCAGGAGATCGAGACCATCCTGACTAACACGGTGAAACCCCGTCTCTACTAAAAAATAGAAAAAACTAGCCGGGCGAGGTGGCGGCGCCTGTAGTCCCAGCTACTGGGGAGGCTGAGCCACGAGAATGGTGTGAACCCAGGAGGCGGAGCTGGCAGTGAGCTGAGATCCGGCCACTGCACACCAGCCTGGGCAACAAAGCAAGACTCCGTCTCAAAAAAAAAAAAAGAAAGTAACACTGCAGTTAATATGGAACTAGAGTCCATCCAAACCAGAAAATGAAAATTGCTTTTAACCACACACCCAGAGGTGACCTTGGGCCATTTTTTAAATAGGGAGTGATATCTATTATCATAATTATTATACACATATTTATATATAGTTCCAAGAATGAGTGCAACAATGGCTTCTGTGTGTTTCTCTTCATTTAACAACATGCCTTTTATTTTAGTATGTCTATCTGCAACTTTGTTTTTGATGAACAGATATTTTATTTATTTATTTATTTGTTTTTGAGACTGAGTCTCTGTCACCCAAGCTGGAGTACTGTGGTGCTATCTCAGCTCACTACAACGTCTGCTGCCCAGGTTCAAGTGATTCTCCTGCCTCAGCTTCCCGAGTAGCTGGGATTACAGGCGCCTGCCACCGCGCCTGGCTAATTTTTGTAGTTTGAGTAGAGATTGGGTTTCACCATCTTGGCCAGGCTGGCCTTGAACTCCTGACCTCATGATCACCTGCCTTGGCGTCCCAAAGTGCTGGAATTACAGATGTGAACCACCGCACCAGGCCGATGAACAGATATTTTAAAGGAAGAAGGTTGTTGCAATGTATTCCTAGAGAAAGGAGACCAGTAAGCTTGGGCCCCCAGGGACCTCCCTGACTCGGGCTGAGCAAGGGCTGGGGACCCCATCCTGGCTGAGTGTCTGGCCCATGCTGCAGTGTGTGGTTTCCTGGGGGGGAGAGGGGAGGGGGGAGGTGGGGGTCTACGGTGGGGCCTCAGGTGTGACATTCCAGGGGAGCCACAGGTGGCAGGAAGAGCCCACACCCACCTTCACTGGCCCAGATGCATCTGGAAGCACGTGAACCTGCTGGCATCGAGGTGCTGTGTGGTTCTCACTGGCCCCAATGCCCTCCACGGGGCCCCTGGTCCCAGAGTCCCAGCAGTGTGGGGAATGGTGGACAAGAAGCCCAGCGGCTTGCTGTGCCCCATCCTGGTGGACTTGGGGCTTGGAGCACCCATTATAAAAGGCTGCCCCACATCCTCTGTGCTTATAAGGAAACATGGACAGGTGCCCAGGCCCCTTCTAGGCAAGACCACGCTCTCACCACAGGAACGCCCAGCCGGGGAACCAGACCCAGATCACAGTTCTGCCTCTTGCTTGCCAGCAACTCAGAAAGCCCCTTCCCCAGCCTGTGCTGACCCCGATTTAAATCCCTGTCACCTGGCCAATTTCGACACAGAGACTAGAACACGATTCCAGATCCATGTTTCCACCACAGGAAAACCAAAGGCGGAGTGTCAAATGCAGACATGGATGAGGGTCAAGGTCGAGTGCCTTGACATCAGGAAGATGCAATATTTGGGACATATTTACACTACAAAGTTATTCACTGCTTATCTGAAATTCAAACTTAACTGGAGGCCTCTGGTTTTGTTTTTTTTGTTTCCAAGACGGAGTCTCACTCTGTTGCCCAGTCTGGAGTGCAGTGGCGTCATCTCAGCTGACGGCAACCTCCGCCCCTCAGGTTCAAGTGATTCTCCTACCTCAGCCCCCTGAGTAGCTGGGATTACAGGCACCTACCACCATGCCCAGCTAATCTTTGTATTTTTAGTAGAGATGGGGTTTCACCATG
>NW_012121376.1:2345955-2352255 GCF_000951035.1 Colobus angolensis palliatus
CCACCACACCCAGCTAATTTTTGTATATTCAATAGAGACAGGGTTTCACCATACTGGGCAGGCTGGTCTCGAACTCTTGACCTTAGATGATCTGCCCACCTCGACCTCCCAAAGTGCTAGGATCACAGGTGTGAGCCACCATGCCTGGCCAAGGATTGCTTTTAAATTGTGGTGTATTTACAGTGGATTGAGCTTCCCCCCCCATCCACTGCCTTTTCAGCTAACACCTCTTGTGTCTGCCACGCAGCTCGGGGCCCATCACCAGACGCTGCAGAGCCTGGTGGACATCTTGCCGGAAATAAAACATAAGGTAAGCTGCATATCTGAAATCAGCAGGCCAGGCGCGGTGGCTCACGCCTGTAATCCCAACACTTTGGGAGGCTGAGGCGGGTGGATCACCTGAGGTCGGGAGTTTGAGACCAACCTGACCAACATGGAGAAACCCCGTCTCCACTAAAAATACAAAATTAGCCAGGCGTGGTGGCGCATGCCTGCAATCCCAGCTACTCAGGAGGCTGAGGTAGCAGAATCGTTTGAACCTGGAGGTGGAGGTTGCAGTGAGCTGAGATCGTGCCATTGCACTCCAGCCTGGGCAACAAGACTGAAACCCCGTCTCAAAAAAAAAAGAAAAAGAAAGAAAGAAATCAGCATCATGTGACAAGCAAAATTGTTTAGTGCGGTGATTCATTTACAAGGAAAAAGAAATGGCGCAGTGGAAAGGGCCCCGCCGAGGGGCCGTGATTCCAGTTCTGGAAACATGATTCCACGGGGCTGATGCTCGTGTGTCCACAGCTGGCTCTCTCTGACTTCAAATGCATCACCACTGCTCTGGGACCCTGTTTCCTTCTTCATAAAATAAGGGTGTTGGGCTCGATAGAAGTTCCCAAAATTCAGCCACACAGGCAGGATCCTGAAAACGTTTGACATGTCTGCCTGCCAATGGGACTACTCTCTACTGAATATTTTTCTTTCTTTCTTTCTTTCTTTTTTTGAGGAGTCTCCCTCTGTTACCCAGACTGGAGTGCAGTGGTGTGAGCTCGGCTGACTGCAACCTCTGCCTCCCAGTTTCAAGCAATGCTCCTGTCTCAGCCTCGCACGTAGCTGGCGTGTGCCACCACACCTGACTACTTTTTGTATTTTTTAGTAGAGATGGTGTTTCACCATGTTGGCCAGGCTGATCTCAAACTGCTGACCTCAGGTAATCCACCTGCCTTGGCCTCCCAAAGTGCTGGGATTATAGGCGTGAACCACTGTGCCCGGCCTATCTATTTAATATTTTTCTTTCTTTCTTTCTTCCTTTCTTTTTTTTCTTTTTTCTTTAGAGATGGAGTCTTACTCTGTCACCCAGGCTCGAGTGCAGTGGCGTGATCTCAGCTCACTACAACCTCCACCTCCCGGGTTCAAGCAGTTCTCTGCCTCAGCCTCCCGAGTAGCTGGGATTACAGGTGCCTACCATCACGTCCAGCTAAGTTTTGTATTTTGAGTAGAGACGGGGTTTCACCATCTTGGCCAGGCTGGTCTTGAACTCCTGACCTCATGATTCACCCATCTCGGCCTCCCAAAGTGCTGGGATTACAGGCTTGAGCCACCACGCCCGGCCCTATATTTTTCTTTAAATTGATTAGCTCGAAAACTTTTTAGCCTTGTTCTGGGTGATGATATTCACTAATGATAAAATTTGTTGTAAAACATATTGAAACAAATCCCTAAGTAATAACATACGAATGTTGACCCGTGTACCACCCAGCACTCTCCTTGGGAAGGAACTTAAAACAGTCCCTATCCCACTCCAAGCCCAAGGGCAGAGAGAAACCTGCCCAAACCACAGCTCTCCGTCCATCTCTCCATATGCTTCCCTGCATCCAGCACAGCTCGAAAAGATGGCTGGGACAAGAGTGTTGCGTTTCTCCAAGATCAGCTGAGAAAAGGCTTTGAGGGAGAAGGGGAAATTCCAAAGAAACGTAGTTTATTTATTCAGCAGCAAACAAAAGAATTCCAGGGCGGAGGGAGTCAACGCAAGCCTCAGATGTGCGGACGGATGAGGCTTCAACCTGTGTTAACAATGGTGCGGGCTGGTCCAGTTGGAGCTGGGGCCAGCCCTTCCTCGCGGTTCAAGGAGCCTTTTGATCTGTGCGTGGCCTTCGCCTTGATGCTGGCTTTGGGGCGGCCTCCTGGGACTGGGACAAGATCACCCCCTGCCGCCCCATCTGCCTGCTCAGGAACTCCACAAGGCCACGGCTCTGAGAGCTCTGACGCCCCATCCTCTTCCTCTGCGCGGCTTCACAGCCAGAGGAAACCTGGCCAGGGGATGTTTTCCCAGCCAGCAGCCACCTCCCACTCCAGGTGGTCCCACCTCTTGATGGGAAAGAAAAGAGTTGGCCATGAAGGACCCTTTACCCAAGGGCTGTGTTCCTCCCGGGGAAGGTTCTGGAGCATTTCTTCCCCATGGGGTAAGTCAGAATTTTTTAGGCAAACCGCAGGGGAGGAATGATGCCAGGGACAGGGGAGGAAGTGCCACCGGGGACTCAGCTCTGGTCCTGATGCTGATCTCTGGGCTCATCTCCTCAGCTGAAAATAAAGAGTTAGACTGTTTATTTTATTTTATTTTTTTAGACTGAGTCTCTCTCTGTCGCCTAGGCTAGAGTGCAATGGCGCAATCTCGGCTCACTGCAACCTCCGCCCTCCAGGTTCAAGCGATTCTCCTACCTCAATCTCCCGGGTAGCTGGAAGTACCAGTGCCCACCACCATGTGCCTAATTTTTGTATTTTTAGTAGAGATGGGGTTTCACCATGTTGGACAGGCTGGTTTTGAACTCCTGACCTCAAGTGAGTCGCCTGCCTTGGCCTCCCAAATTGCTGGGATTACAGGCATGAACCACCGCACCTGGTTGAGTTAGACCCTTGATAAATTAAAAGACCTTAAGAGGCTGGGTGCCGTGGCTCACGCCTGTAATCCCAACGCTTTGGGAGGCCAAGGCAGGCAGACCACCTTAGGTCAGGAGTTCCAGAGCAGCCTGGCCAACTTGGTGAAAGCCCATCTCTACTAAAAATACAAAAATTAGCCAGATATGATGGTGGGTGCCTGTAATCTCAGCTACTTGGGAGGCTAAGGCAGGAGAATTGCTTGAATCTGGGAGGTGGAGGTTGCAGTGAGCCGAGATTGTGCCACTACACTCCAGGCTGAGTAACATAGCGAGACTTGTCTCAAAAAAAAAAAGACCTTAGGAGGTAAAAGGGCCAGCCTAGGGGGAAAGAGTCTTTTCTTCATGGGTCGGGGAGTGGGAAGAGACTTGAACAACCCTCTTGTCTAGAGGCTCCCAGCCTAGGACTTCTGGGAGCTTCTCCCATAGCACAGTGTATCAGAGAGCCCTACAGTTGGACTGCCGGGTCCAGAGCCCTGATCCACCACTGCTGAGCTGTGCACCTCTGAGCCTCAGCTTCCTCACCTGTGAAATGTAGATATTAAACATCCATGGCAGGCCGGGCATGGTGGCTCACACCTGTAATACCAGCACTTAGGGAGGCCGAGGTGGGCAGATCACCTGAGGTCAGGAGTTCAAGACCAGCCTGGCCAACATAGCAAAACCCCATCTCTGCTAAAAATACACAAATTAGCTGGGCGTGGTGGCACGTGCCTGTAATCCCAGCTACTCAGGAGGCTGAGGCAGGATATTTACTTGAACCCGGGAGACGGAGGTTGCAGTGAGCCGAGATGGCGCCACTACACTCCAGCCTGGGTGACAGCTCGAGAATCCGTCTCAAAAAAAAAAAAAAATCCACACTAGAGAAGCATTCTCACGATGTAATGGAATAAGGATCATGTCTGGTTCTTGGTTCAAGGCCCAGCTGTGGCCAGCACTCACACACACACATCTGCTGTGGAATACACAGGCTGCTGCTGCCCGTCACGAAACGAAAATCCACCAGGTTAAAATCACTTTTTGTTGCTACGGGTGCTTTCAGTCAGCTGATTCCCAGAGAGTGCTATTACCTTTTGGGAGTCCATGAAACTTTAGAATGATGGCCTTGTGATGGAAAATGCTAGAAGTGTGGTTGAATCTAACTCCTTATTGGAGGGCAGTGCAGGGCAGGACGGGGCTGTGGTGGGCTCAGGCTCAAGGACAGATGGCCTTGGCTTCAAATCCCAGCTCTGCCACTCACCTGCAAGAACTCAGCAGTCCTCACCCAGGGACAGGCTCATCGCAGCTTCTGGGCTGCTTTCCTGGTTTCCTGCAGTTAAGGAACAAACTGTCCTGAACTAGAGCAGGAAAGACCAGAGTCACGTAGTCCCCCTCATCTCTCCTGGTTCCAGGCTGGTCTGGAACTTGTCTCAAAAAAAAAAGCTCAGAGAGGCAAAGAAGGCCTTGCCCCGGGCACACAGCTGGCAGGTGAAGAGCCTGTTTTTAAACCCAGGAAGTGGGTTCATGCAGCCTGAACTCCCAACCGTCCCAGTGCCCACCTCCCACATTCAGTCAGAACTCAGGCTGAGCTCCAGCCCCTGCTGCACATTTCTGAGCTTTTTAGCAGCTTAGAGGGAAACACGGGCAGAGTCTGTAACCAAAACCACATCAGGCGCTGCCCGGAAGCCCGGACCCCCCACTCCCAGCGCCATCCCATCTGCATAGGCCCCTACCAGTGCCCACCTGTCACTGTGCACTCAGCTCCCAGCGTGCAGGCACAGCCCCAGTGTGGCCACGGTGACCCTAGGCAGACAATCCCAGAATGGAGACCTCGAGGCTTCACCTTTGACCCTCTCTCCGTAGTCAGAAGTTTTGGCCAAAACTGCCCACAGAGGATCCCCACCCTCCATGCCTGGACAAGCTGCAAGCTCCTCAGGCTGCTGGGGAACCCCTCGTCCCTGCCTTTGCAAGAGTCAGGGCTACAGGGGAATTGGCTGCCCTGTGGAGCTGGAAACAGCCCACCAGGTCCAGGGGATCCAGGGAACGGCTCTATGCCCTTGTGGAGGCTCTTTCAGCTTTGGCAGCAGCAGGGGCAGCACCTATTGAGCCCCACGCCCATGTGGCAGGGACTGACGGAAGCCCGTTACAGCCACCATGTGCCCATCATACACCTGGGGAAACTGAGGCTCTAAGGACAAGGCAAGGATGGAGTTACGCTGGGTGGGGCTTGACGCTCATAAGATGTGGGGTCCTGTTTAAGAGAAAGAAGACAAAACAAGGAATAGGGCGGGCGCGGTGGCTCATGCCTATAATCCCAGCACTTTGGGAGGCTGAGTCAGGCAGATCACCTGAGGTCGGGAGTTTGAGACCAGCCTGACCAACACAGAGAAACCCCATTTCTACTAAAAATACAAAATTAG
This sequence comes from Colobus angolensis palliatus, assembly GCF_000951035.1. NCBI lineage: Eukaryota > Metazoa > Chordata > Mammalia > Primates > Cercopithecidae > Colobus > Colobus angolensis. The sequence continues at coordinate 2,351,276 of NW_012121376.1, forward strand.
CCAGGCGTAGTGGCGTATGCCTGTGATCCCAACTACTCGGGAGGCTAAGGCAGAAGAATCACTTGAACCCAGGAGGCGGAGGTTGTGGTGAGCCGAGATCATGCCATTGCACTCCATCCTGGGCAACAAAAGTGAAACCCCGTCTTAAAAAAAAAAAAAAAAAAAGAAATAAAAGAAAAGTGGAACAAGTCACCAACCCACTTTCACCAGCAAAGGCTGTGGTGCTTTCCACGGGTAGCTGGTCCATCCGTGCTCAGATAATAGATGTGATGGTCTCAGGCTCATTGGTGTGCTCACCAGTGTCCCATCCTAGCCGTCTGGGCTCACCGCACACATAAAGGAAGGGTCCTGACTCACTCTGGGGGCCCCGGGGAAGAGCAACTTTCTGTAACCACATAGCTGCGCCAGCCCTCATGCATCTTAGAGACAGGACAGGAGCTCCTGGGGACAATGATGCAACACACAGACATCCTCTTCCCAGCCTAAGACTAGAAAGCTTAATTGGCAAGAAACCTGCACGCAGAGGAATGGCTGGGGCCTGCCGCTCCCTGGACTGATTCCTGCAGCCCTGGGGAGGGAGGGAAGAGCCCGCACCTCAGAACGGGCCACACCTCAGTGGCCCTGACTGGCAACGTGGCTTTGGGCAAGTTGTTTATATCTGTCTGTCTGTCTTCATCAGTAAACTAGAAATACTTCTCGAAGGGTTGTTCTGAAGATTTGAAGTAGTTGCTCAGAAAGTGACTGGCACATCTATGCCCTGGGAGCGAGGACGTGTGGCAGGCAGGAGGAGACGGACATCTCAGGACACACCCATCTGTTACCCATGTGCACAGACCAACGCCTCACTACACACCCACCTGTTACCCATGTGCATAGACCGACGCCTCACTACACACCCACCTGTTACCCATGTGCACAGACCGACGTCTCTCTGCACCCCACCTGTTACCCATGTGCACAGACCATCTCACTGCACACCC
>NW_012121376.1:2352326-2356889 GCF_000951035.1 Colobus angolensis palliatus
ATGTGCACAGACCGACGTCTCTCTGCACCCCACCTGTTACCCATGTGCACAGACCATCTCACTGCACACCCTCCTGTTACTCATGTGCACAGACCCACGTCTCACTGCACACCCACCTGTTACCCATGCGCATAGACTGGCGTCTCACTGCACACCCGTCTGTTACCCATGTGCACAAGCAGCCTGCTCCTTCGCAGCCCAGCTAGACCGTGCAATGGGATGTCAACGCCGCTAGACTGTGCAATGGGATGTTATTTGGCAGTCAGAAAGGACACAGCTCTAACTCACGCTGTGGTGTGGGTGAGCCTCAAAAGCACCGTGCTAAGTGAGAGACGCAAGACACAAATGTTCCACATGTTACATGACTCAGTTCCTGTGAAACCCACAGAGACAGAGGCAGCAGGGCGGGGGTGGGGACGAGAGCTAAAAAGTACCAAACTTCCTCCTTGAGGTGTTGAAAATGTTCTAAAATTGACTTGGGATGGCTGCACAACCATGAATATACCCAAAACCATAGAACTGTACACTTCAATTTTTACGTCCTTACTTTAAGAAAGGATCTCACTTTGTCACCCAGGCTAGAGTGCAGTGGCATGATCACAGCTCACTGCAGCCTCGACCTCCTGAGCTCAAGCCATCCTCCCACCTCAGCCTCCCAACTACCTGGGACCACAGGCGTGTGCCACCACACCTGGCTAGTTTTTGTATTTTCTGTAGAGTCGGGGTCTTGTTATGTTGTTCAGGCTAGTCTCAAACTCCTGGCCTCAAGCAGTCCTCCCACCTCGGCCTCCCGAAGTGCTGGGATTACAGGCATGAGATGTGGTGTCCAACCAGGTTGTACACTTTAGATGGGAGAGTTGCATGGTATGTGAATTCTATCACAATAATGCTGTGGGTTTTATTGCTGTTGTTGTAGTTTGAGACAGTCTCTCTCTGTCGCCCAGGCTGGAGTGCTGTGGCATGATCTTGGCTCACTGCAACCTCTGCTTCCTGTGCTAAAGCGATTCTCCTGCCTCAGCCTACCAAGTAGCTGTGATTACAGGCACCTGCCACCATGCCCGGCTAATTTTTGTATTTTTAGTAGAGACGGGGTTTTGCCATGTTGGTCAAGCTGGTCTCGACTCCTGACCTCAGGTGATCTGCCTGCCTTGGCCTCCCAAAGTGCTGGGATTACAGGCATAAGCCACTGCGTCCAGCCTTTAATGCTGTTTTTAAAAAATTAGCTGGATAATTACAAACGTGAACATGTGTGCCCAGAACTGATGCATGTGTCTGTCAGCGTGGACACTACTGGGCTTCCTTCTGGTAGCTCAGCCGCCTCTCCCGACCCTGACCCTCACTGCTTGATGTTAGGAGACAAGCCCAAGGCACCTGGGTTGCCGGCTTCCACCTCGGAAGGCCAGGGCCCAGCAAAGTCAATGTGCTGTGGTTGAGCAGGGAGGCCATCTTCCTTGCGGACAGAGACTCTGTCACTTCTGGCTGGACTCTTGTCCCACAGCCAGGGGCAGGTGCAGAGTTGTGCTTGTTTGGGTTGGGACACTGATGAGGGCTGTGTTGCGGCCAGGCCCAACCACCGTGAGCCGAGATCACACCACGGCACTCCAGCCTGGAAGACAGAGTGAGACTCTGCCTCAACATAAATAAACAAATAAACAAATAATAAATAGAACTACCCTATGATTCAACAATCATACATCTCTGGGTATATATCCAAAAGAGCTGGCTGGGCACAGTGGCTTATGCCTGTAATCCCAATATTTTGAGAGGCCAAGGCAGGAGAATCGATTGAGCCCAGGAGTTGGAGAACAGTCTGGGCAAGTTGGCAAGACCCCCTGGCTACCAACAATTAATTTTAAACCCTAGTGTGGTGTCGTAGCTACTTGGGAAGCTGAGGCAGGAGGATCGCTTGAGCCCAGGAATTAGCGCCTGCAGTGAGCTCTGATGGTGTCACTGCGCTCCCGTCTGGGTGACAAAGTAAGACCCTGACTCTTTTTTTTTTAAAGTGTTTTTTTTTTTGGCCGTAAGTGTATTCAATGCAAAATAATCCTCTCTAATTTTACTGAGGTGGCTGGCCACATCCACGAGCAAATCCGCCTCTAAACTGGAACTTAGAGGCGGATTGCTGACCCAGCCCCAGCTTCGGCTTTCTTGTCGGCACCAGGAGCACAGCGCTCCGTCTGTAGGTATCTCTGTCGGCTTCCCCTCTTGTGAGTCTTGCAGGTCAGTCACCCTCCAGACCTTTAGGCCGAGGGCTGCCAATCTCTGGATGGCTGCAGCGCAGGGTGGCAGGCACAGGTTTTGGGGACAGATGAAGGTAATCATGGAGATACTGGATACCCTCATTGGTAAGGTAGCAGTAGAAATGTCTTCAGGTAGGCTGGGTGCAGTGGCTCATGCCTGTAATCCCAGCACTTTGGGAGGCCAAGGTGGGTGGATCACGAGCTCAGGAGATCGAGACCATCCTGGCTAACATGGTGAAACCCCATCTCTACTCAAAATATAAAAAATTAGCCAGTCACAATGTCAAGTGGATGTAGACCCAGCTACTCGGGAGGCTGAGGCAGGAGAATGGTGTGAACCCAGGAGGCAGAGCTTGCAGTGAACCGAGATCACGCCACTGCACTCCAGCCTGGGTGACAGAGCAAGACTCTGTCTCAAAAGAAAAAGTTTTAAAAAGCAACAATGCAGGGACTCCTGACACATGCTCCAATGTGGATAAACCTGAAGGACATTATGCCCAGTGAAATAAGCCAGACACAGAAGACAAAAACCACAGGATCACACCCACATCAGGTCCCCAGAACAGAGTTTGAGTTTGGGATGATGGAAAAGTTCTGGAGACGGACAGTGGAGATGGTGGCACCACAATGTGACTGCATTTAACACCATCGAAATTTACATTTAAAAATGGTTAAGATGGGCCAGGGACAGTAGCTCATGCCTGTCATCCCAGCACTATTGGAGGCTGAGGCAGGAGAATCACTTGAGCCTGGGAGGCAGAGGTTGCAGTGAGCCAGGATGGCGCCGTTGCACTCCAGCCTGGGCAACAAGAGCAAAACTCCATCTCAAAAAAAAAAAAAAAGTTAAGATGGTAAATTTTATTTATGTATATTTTATCACAATAAAAAGTAATATTTTTTACAGCCAAAGTATGCAAAAAGAAATGGCTTTATTTTTATCTTTATTATTTATTAATTATTATTATTATTATTTCAGACAGAGTCTTACTCTGTTGCCCAGGCTGAAGCGCAGTGTGGCATGATCTCCGCTCACTGCAACATCCGCCTCCCGGGCTCAAGTGATTCTCCTGCCTCAGCCTCCTGAGTAGCTGGAATTACAGGCGCCCACCACCACATCTGTATAATTTTTGTATTTTTCGTAGAGACAGGGTTTCACCATGTTGACCAGGCTGGTCTCGAACTCCTGACCTTAAGTAATCCACCCACCTTGGCCTCCCAAAGTGCTGAGATTACAGGTGCGAGCTACTGCGCCCCGCCAAGAAATGGCTTCAAAAGGAAAAATGTAAGCACCAGCGTAAGCTGGCGTAAAGTCATGTAATTCCCACCAATGTAAGTTGGCAGGAATCCTTGCTCTGTATAGAAGGGTCATATTTTCTCATCACTGCTTCCAAGTGCGACAGCAGTGGCCTCGTGGCCTTATCTCGGGGAAAGCACTTCCTTCCAAGCGCCGTGAAGGCCTCACATGCTGAGATAAGGTGGAAGCTCCTAGTCTCGCCTGAGGACTGACACGGCCTGTGCTTCTCGGTCTCTCAGGACGCGCGGGCGGCCATGGGCCCCTTCGACCCCTCCAGTCTGCTGCCAGCCTGCCGGGATTACTGGACCTACGCGGGCTCACTCACCACCCCGCCGCTGACCGAGTCAGTCACCTGGATCATCCAGAAGGAGCCCGTTGAAGTGGCCCCAAGCCAGGTGAGCTGTGCCCGTAACTGGCATGATGGCACTTCATGGAAGGCGTCTCTCTTGCTTGGCAGCATCACTAAGATGCTGCATAAGAGCGTTGTGGCCGGGCGCGGTGGCTCAAGCCTATAATCCCAGCACTTTGGGAGGCCGAGACGGGCAGATCACGAGGTCAGGAGATCAAGACCATCCTGGCTAACCCAGTGAAACCCCGTTTCTACTAAAAAATACAAAAAACTAGCCAGACGAGGTGGCGGGTGCCTGTAGTTCCAGCTACTCAGGAGGCTGAGCCAGGAGAATGGCGTGAATCCGGGGAGGCAGAGCTTGTATTGAGCTGAGATCCAGCCACTGCACTCCAGCCCGGGCGGCAGAGCGAGACTCCATCTCAAAAAAAAAAAAAAAGAGCATTGTGGAATTATATTCTTTCATGCCTTTGGGACACTCTTACACAAGAAAAAATTTCCAGTCGAAGTAGGAACTTGTTGAGATTGGACAGCAGTTCCAATGATCACAGCGAGCATGTTCTGAGCAGCGCCCTGACCTATCACACACAGACACAAGGCGTTCACGGGAGCTGTCCCAGGGTCTGCATGGTTTTTGTTTTCTTCCTTTTTCTTTTTCTTTTCTTTTCTTTTTTTTTTTTTTT
>NW_012121376.1:2357359-2359129 GCF_000951035.1 Colobus angolensis palliatus
TTTCACCGTGTTAGCCAGGATGGTCTCGATCTCCTGACCTCGTGATCTGCCCGCCTTGGCCTCCCAAAGTGCTGGGATTACAGGCGTGAGCCACTGCATCCGGCCCTCCTTTTTCTTATCTAAATAGTTTCATTGCTTTTTTTCCCAAAAATTAGTTAATAATACTTGTATACATTTTTTAAAGTTATACTGTTGGGCTGGGTGTGATGGCTCACGCCTATAATCTTAGCACTTTAGAAGGCCGAGGCAGGCAGATCACTTGAGGCCAGGAGTTCGAGACCAGCCTGACCAACATGGTGAAACCCCGTCTCTACTAAAAATACAAAATTAGCCAGGCATGGTGGTGCATGCCTGTAATATCAGCAACTTGGGAGGCTGGGGCAAGAGAATAACCTGAAGCCAGGAGGTGGAGGCTGCAGTGAGCCAAGATTGCACCACTGCACTCCAGCCTGGGCAACAAGAGCAAAAACTCCATCTCAAATAAATAAATAAATAAATAAAAATACAAAAATTAGCCAGGCATGGTGGCATGCGCCTGTAGTCCCAGCTACTTGGGAGGCTGAAGTAGGAGAATCACTTAAACCTGGAAGGCGAAGGTTGCAGTGAGCTGAGATCGCACCACTGCGCTCCAACTTGGGCGACAGAGTGAGACTCTGTCTCAAAAAAAAAAAAACAAAAAATAAATAAAAGTTTATACTATCATTTTTTTCTGGAAATCTTAAGAATCTGTAACAATCCTGTCTGTCCAAGGCAGTTTAGAACCACAATGTGCTGCCTACATGCCCCGCCCCCACCCGGCAGACGTTTCTCAGCAGTCGCAGCAGGACTTAGCATCTCTGGTTCATCGCTTTCCGAGGGCTCCAGGTGAGGGTCTTTCAGTCTCCTGGGTCTGCGAAAATATTCCCTCGTTTACTTATTACAGCGTGATGTCATTTGCACTTGGAGATGTGGGATGCAGAACATCTGCCTGCCTCCGAAGCAGAGCCATCGGACATGGGGAAGGCTTTGGTTGAAGGTGGCCCCTTGTCAGCAAGACCCTTATGCCACTCAACAAGCATATATGTGACGAGTGCCCATTCTGGGTCTGTGCCACCAGGAGGGGTGGGAGGGGGGCAGGTGTGGAGGAGTGGCACAGGAACAGGGCTTTCGTCTCAGAACACTGCGGTCTGGCAGGAAAGTAGAAGCAAAGCCAATAGTAGTAAGCCAGGGTGGCCGGTGTCATATAAAAATGCAGGGCAGAAGCCCCTTATCCTGAGCAGGGGAGCTAGGGAGGCAGGGTACACATGTCCTGGAAGGCGGGGAGTTTTCCAGGGAGGAGAAAGGCTGCCTCTCTGAGACAGTCAACAAATGTGCAGACCACAAGTGTGGATGAGCACACCGTGGACAGGGCCCAGCAGACCACGTGTACCATGCACAGCACAACTCTAGGGGGCACGTGATCATCGCGCAGGGTTAACTGGCTCAGTACACTATCAGCATGTAGACACAATCTCACTTCTGAATTTAATTGAATGCATGAGTTACTTCACAGAATTCATAAGTATATTCTGTGAACAAGATGATACATAAAAAGTCTTTTTTTTTTTTTTCCCTCGGAGATGGAGTTTCCCTCTTATTGCCCAGGTTGAAGTGCAATGGCATGATCTCAGCTCACCACAACCTCCGCCTCCTGGGTTCAAACGATTCTCCTGCCTCAGCCTCCCAAGTAGCTGGCATTACAGGCATGCACCACCACACCTAGCTAATTTTGTATTTTTAGTAGAGATGGGG
>NW_012121376.1:2359567-2361448 GCF_000951035.1 Colobus angolensis palliatus
TTTTAGTTCCTTGAGTGAAAAGTAAATTCAAATGTTACTTTAGCATTTATATTATATGTGTCAGTTATCTATTGCTGTGTAACAAAGAGCTCTAAAACACAGTGACTTCAGAAAACAATCATTTGGACCAGGTGCAGTGGCTCATGCTTGTTATCCCAGCACTTTGGGGGCCGAGGCAGGTGGAACACCTGAGGTTAGGAGTTCAAGACCAGCCTGACCAACATGGGGAAACCCTGTCTCCACTAAAAATACAAAATTAGGCCAGGCGCGGTGGCTCACACCTATAATCCTAGTACTTTGGTAGGCTAAGGCAGGCAGATCACCTGAGGTCAGGAGTTTGAGAGCAGCCTGATCAACATGGAGAAGCCCCATCTCTACTAAAAATACAAAACTAGCCAAGTGTGGTGGCACATGTCTGTAATCCCAGTTACTCAGGAGGCTGAGGCAGGAGAATCGCTTGAACCTGGGAGGCGGAGGTTGCTGTGAGCCGAGATCACACCATTGCACTCCAGCCTGGGCAACAAGGGCGAAACTCCATCTCAAAAAAAAAAATTAGCAGGGCAAGATGGCTCGTGCCTATAATCCCAACTACTCAGGAGGCTGAGGCACGAGAATCGCTTGAACCCAGGAGGCAGAGGTTGCAGTGAGCTGAGATCTCGCCAAAGGCACTCCAGCCTGGAAAACAAGAACAAAACACTGTGTCAAACAACAACAACAACAACAACAAAACCACTCATTTGTTTTCTCCCACAGTTTCCATGGGTTGTGAATTGGGGTGGCTCTGGCTTACCATCTTTCATGAGTTGTAGCCCAATGTCAGCTGGGACTGTAGTTATCTGAAAGCTCAACTAGGGCTAGAGGATTCGTTTCCAAGGTTGGCCCTCTCAACTGGCTGGCAAGTTGGTGCTGGCAGTTGGCAGGGAGCCTCAGTTCCTCTCCCCATGGGCCTCTTCTCGGGGCTGCTTGAGTTCCCTCCCAATATGGCGACCAGCTTCCCCCCAGAGCAAGTGATCCTAAAGACCAAGGCAGAAGCGGCAATGCCTCTTATAACCTGGCCCTGCACACACCGTCACTGACACCATATTTACTGGTCATTTCGGGCAATCCTGATTCAGCATGAGAGGGGACCACACAAGGCCTGAGGGACATCCAGGGGCTGGCTCACTCTGCACTCATACCAAGCTCACCCTGGCTGCCCTCTATTCCAGCTCTCTGCATTTCGTACTCTCCTGTTTTCTGCACTTGGTGAAGAGGAGAAGATGATGGTGAACAACTATCGCCCTCTTCAACCCCTGATGAACCGGAAGGTCTGGGCATCCTTCCAGACCACTAATGAGGGCACAAGATCCTCGAGACGTTAGGTCCACATGAATAGCAGAACTGACTTTGAAAGAAGGAAGCGTTGTTTGCCAGGTTTCACAATGTGATCGTACGTGACTTCTGAAATTAAAAAGAGAGAATGAGATTATTGCTTTAGTTGATACACTTTTCAGCTGCAAGTGAAAGAAAGATGTGTAAGTACCATGGGGAACACAACGCTGGATGGAAGGGTGTGTCATGGCACCCAAGGCAGGTGCAGGGCACTTAGTTTCACTGTAACAAAGCACCACAAACTTGGTGGCTTAAAACAACAGAGATTGATTCTCTTATGGTTCAGTGAGCCAGAAGCCTGACGCCAAGATGTCCGCACGGCTGCTTCCTTCTGAGGCTCTAGGAGAGGATCCTTTTCCTTGCCTTTACAGCTTCTGCCTCCTCCTTGTGAGAACTCCTGGCTGGGCATGGTGCCTCATGCCTGTAATCCCAGCACTTTGGGAGGCCAAGGCGGGTAGATCACGAGGTCAGGAGATCAAGACCATCCTGGCCAATATGGTGAAACCCCAT
>NW_012121376.1:2362496-2375605 GCF_000951035.1 Colobus angolensis palliatus
AAAAAAAAAAAAAAAAAAAAAAAAAAAGACTTGATCCAGAACTCAATGATGGGCCTGAGTGTGACTTTTCTGTCTTTCTCTCATGATGTTATCTCTCTCTTGGCAAGCTCATTCCTTTGGTGGAAAGAGAGAGCTACCACTGGTGCCAGGACAGTTTCCATGAATTTATATAACATTTATTGAGCGCCAATTATGTGGCAGGCTCTATTCTAGACTCTGGGGACAGAGCCTAGACTGCCTCAGGTCTGAAGAGCCTTTGCCTGCGGAGCTCACACTCTGATGAAAGGAGGTAGACAATGATGCATAAACACAGAAAGTCTGGGGTGGCAAGTCACAGGGAGAGGACGTGGCTGGGTGGGGAGGTCTCTTCTACAGGGGCCGTTTGGGCAGAGACCAAGGGAGGAGTGGAGCACATGGCTACATGAGGGCGGAAAATTCCAGGTAGAGGCTGGAGGCAGGCGTGCCCTTCGGGTGTTCAAGGTACAGCCAGAGGGTGAGGGCAGCCAAATGCAGGGGTGAGGAGGGAGGTCTGGGAGGCAAGGGTGGTTACTGGGGCACCACAGGCTGGGTGGAGACTTTGGAGCTGCTGCTGGGTTCTGAGCAAAGGGCATTTTTAGTGGGGAGGCTAGGTTTGGCTGTGCCGCTAGAGTTTTCCAAAGGGGTCGTTCCTGTCCTTGCCACTGGGTCACTGTGTGCATTCTGGAGGGTGTGCCCAGGTGTCTCCTGCGGATTTCATTTACATTTTCCTAATGATTAACCATGAGCATTGTGTGCAGATTCATTGGCCATCCGCATCTCCTCTTTCACCAGATACCGACTTGAGACATTTGCCCATTTTTCTCTTGGGCTGTCTGTGGTTTTCTAACTGATTTTTTAGGAGTTCTTTATATATTCCAGTGATAAGGCCTTTGCCCATTTTACAAATCTCTTCTCCCACTCTGGGGCTGCCTTTCACCCTTTATTTTTTCCTTTTTTTTTCTTTTTTAGACAGAGTCTCGCTCTGTCACCTGGGCCGGAGTCACTGCAACCTTCACCTCCCGGGTTCAGGCGATTCTGCTGCCTCAGCCTCACAAGTAGCTGGGATTACAGGCCTGTGCCACCACGCCTGACTAATTTTGTATTTTTAGTAGACGGGGTTTCTCCATGTTAGTCAGGCTGACCTCCAACTCCTGACCTCAGGTGATCCGCCCGCCTCGTCCTCCCAAAGTGCTGGAATTACTGGCAGGGGTCACCGCGCCCGGTCCGGATCAAGCTTATACCAATGGCTGCAGCTGATCAGTTTCGCAAGCCAACAGGTGCTCTTTCTTGTAAGCCAGTTTGGGTTTCTTTTTACCTATTACTTGCTTGGAAAAAAGTCTGAATCAGTACAGTATTTTTCTTTTCCTTTTTTTAGACAGAGTCTCTCTCTGTTGCCCAGGCTGGAGTGGAATGTCACAATCTCGGCTCACTGCAACCTCTGCCTCCCAGGTTCAAGCGATTCTCCTGCCTCAACCTTCCGAGTAGCTGGGATTACAGGTGCCCATCACCACGCCCAGCTAATTTTTTTTCTTTTTTTTGTATTTTTAGTAGGGATGGAGTTCACCATATTGGCCAGGCTGGTCTCGAACTCCTGACCTCAGGTGATCTGCCTACCTTGGCCTCCCAAAGTGCTGGGATTACAGGGATGAGCCACCGAGGCCTGGCCCAGTATTTTTATTTTCATAGCATTAAAAAATACTCCTGCCAGAAAAGAGAAAGTTTTGCAATCAACCTAAACACGTTATCTTCCAACATTACGTTATGGTCAGATAAGCACAGAAAACAGATGCTAATCTGTTTCCAAAGGTGATAAAGGCCGTTTCATTCTGGGGAGATAAAGAATAAGTAGATTAGGTCAAGTGTGGCGACTCATGCCTGTAATCCCAGCACTTTGGGAGGCTGAGGCGGGTGGATCACGAGGTCAGGAGTTCAAGACCAGCCTGGCCGATATGGTGAAACCCCCTTCTCTACTAAAAAAATACAAAAAATTAACCGGGCGTGGTGGCACATACCTGTAGTCCCAGCTACTTGGGAGGCTAAGTCAGGGAGAAATGCTTGAACCCTGGAGGTAGAGGTTGCAGTGAGCCGAGATTGAGCCACTGCACTGCAGCCTGGGTAACAGAGTGAGACTCTGTCTCAAAAAAAACAAACAAACAAAAAAAAAAACTCAGGCTAGGCACGGTGGCTCACGCCTGTAATCCCAGCACTTTGGGAGGCTGAGGTGGGCAGATCATGAAGTCAGGAGTTTGAGATAAGCCTGGCCAATATTGTAAAACCCTGTCTCTACTAAAAACACAAAGAAAAATTAGCCGGACGTGGTGGCGCACACCTATAATCCCAGCTACTGTGGAGGCTGAGGCAGGAGAATTGCTTGAACCTGGGAGGCAGAGGTTGCTGTGAGTCGAGATGGTGGCCACCGCACTCCAGCCTGGGAGACAGAGCGAGACTCTGTCTCAAAAAGAAAAAATAATAATAATAAAATACAAAAACTAGCCAGAAATCTCTTGAACCCGGGAGGTGGAGGTTGCAGTTAGCTGAGATTGTGCCACTGCCCTCTAGCCTGGGCAACAATTAAAGTTTCTGGCTCTTTATAGGAGGTCACATTTGGTGGTGATGCTGGGTGAAGGAGGGTTGGGTGGAAGGAGTCAAAGTGGAAGTGGGAAAGCACCAAGCTGGGAAATGGGCACGTTTCAGTTCTGCCTCTAAGCTGATGCTCCTGACTTAGAATCCATCGATCCAGAGGAGTCTGCTGAAGGACAGTGTGTACAGCTGCCTCGCCCGCCCCTGACCCAGGCCCGGGGTGAAGTGTGTTGTGCGCATTCAGCAGCTCCAGTCCCGCTGTGGGTCATACTGACATGCTGGGCCCAGCCCACGCCCCAGAAGCTCGCAGCGCCGTCGGTCTGGGGAACCGTGTTTTAGGAAGCTCCCAAAGTGACAGGATGGTGTCATCGGGCATAAGGGCCACGGCACTCCCATTGAGTTGTGTCAAGTTTTACAAAATCATCCCTGGTTTTTAATAAGGAAACAGGCTCACTTGAGAAGTTGAGAAACTTCCCCCAGGCCAAGGGATAGGCAGCATTTTCCTCTTGCCTTCTCTGATTTGTGCAATTAGTCAAGGAAAAAGTGCAGCAAAGAGAGAAAGTCCTGAACTTTAAAACCCAGGAGAAAGCTTATCCTACAATGCCAGGCAGTTCACGCTGATGGAAGCAGTGACCAGAGGAAGGTACTTGCCTGAGCTTCCCGCAGCAGTATGAGAACAGCCCGCTTCTCTGGTGGGGAAGGGGTGACACAGTCAGTGGAGGGGATGGTCTCTGAATCTGGAGCTTGGGATGGGGGCAGAGAGCAGCTATACAGCCTTTCTCCGTGGGCCGCCCATTTCCATGGGGACTTGGGGACACAGAAATGTCCAAGAGGCCAGAGGGGCCCTGGGCTCCAGTTCTACCCGCCCCACGTTGACATCGTGTCCAACAAGACACCAAGAGAAGCAGGGAGTGGCTGACCTTCATTTTCCATATCAACACGGGGGGCCCTCTGCGTGCACGAACATCTTTGTCTCCTGAAAAATGGCCTTTGTCCGTTATTTTTAAAAACGGGTGTTAATCCTGAGACGTGGAGATACTCCCGGGAAGCCAGCCGAGTCTGGACACACTGAGATGAAACCACAAACACACCCAGAGGAAAAGACATTGATTCCAACCCTCAAAGCAACGGGACAAAAAACAAACAGGAGGCTTCCCTCCCGCCCCAGCGACAGCGGCCAATGTCTGTGGCTGTGCCGGACATGCTCACCCTGCGAGCAGATTGCGGCTTCCGATTGTATATTATAGAATTTCTGGCCCAACTTTTAAGGCTCAAGGTTTCCTCCCTTTGCTTTTATGTTATTTTCTCATTTAATAAAGATACATGTGTGTGAGAAGCATCGCCTGTTCCCAGCCGCCGCCTCCTCCTCCCCAGCTTCCTCCCCGTCCCCAGCACGTCCTCCCATTGACCTTCCAGAGAACCAAGCTCAATTCAGAGCAGGCCATGTGGCCAGCTAAATCCCCTCAGCCTTGCCCCGTTGGGACAGAATTCACATTCCTGTGTCCCCGCCCCCGCCCTCTCCTGGCAGCCCACTCTGTGCCGACCAGGATATCGGCCCCCTCCCACCCCAGGGCCCTCGTGGCTGTTCTGATGGGCCTGAGGGCACCCTTCCCCACTGGCCTTACACCACCTGCTCCACACCTGCTCCTCCTGTTTCCTCAGCCTGAACTGAGCCCCCAGATGGCACCTGGCACACAGTGGTGCCCAGCAGTAATGGAGCTGTCATTTTTTGACACTTGTCTGTCTTGCTGAGAGGTGGGCTGTCCGTGCACTGCTGCGTCCCCAACTCTGTGCCCACCAACCCCTCCGCACACATTGGAAAGAAAGCCTGAGGGTAGAAGCCGGGCATTCGGCCAGCCCCGGGAGCACAGTTCTGCAGGGATGGCAATGCCAGCAGCTCAGGGTCCTCCACCTGCTGACTCCAGGAGCACAGTTCTGCAGTGAGGATGACAGCAGTAGCTCAGGGTCCTCCACCCACCAGCCCTGGGAGCACAGTTCTGCAGTGGCAGGGACACAGCAGTAGCTCAGGGTCCTCCACTAGCTGGCCCTGGTAGCACAGTTCTGCAGTGATGGCAATGCCAGCGGCTCAGGGTCTTCTACCTGCTGGTCCCCAGGAGGCAGGCACAGGTGTCTCCCTGCTTCACAGAACAGGAAACTGAGACTTCGAAAGCTGAGCTGAGTCACTCGCCTGGTGCCACATTAATCAGCAAGTGGTAGAGGTGAGATTTGAACCCAGGACCCTTCGATTCTAAGCCTAAACTGCTTTTAGTTTTTGGATGTAAAGTTCACACATAACATAACATTAATCGTTAGTAATTTAAACACATACAGATCTGTGGTGGTCACTCCCAGTGTTGGGCAACCATCCCCATCATCTAGTTCCAAGACATTTCATCACCCCAAAGACAGACCCCATCCGCTCAGCCCTCACTCTCCATCGTCCCTGCCCCCAGCCCTAAGCAGCCACAAATCTCGTCCGTCTCTCTGGATCCACCTGTCCTGGACATTCGTGCACTCGGAATCATACAACGCGTGGTCACTGACGCTTTCACGCAGCCCAGTGTTTTCAGGGGTCCTGCACGTTGCAGTGCTTCTTCCTGTGTGCGGCTGAATGACACTCCAAGGGATGGCAGACTACAGTGGGTTTATCCATCATCCACGGATGGACGGGGCTGAACTCTGACCCCGACTTCTACTGTTGCTTCCACGTCCTCTTTTTTTTTTTTTTTCCAAGACGGGTCTCGCTCTGTTGCCTAGGCTGGAGTGCAGTGGCGTGATCTCAGCTCACTGCAGCCTCAACCTTCCCGAGCTCAGGTAATCCTCCTACCTCAGCCTCCCCAGCAACAGGGACTACAGGTGCACCACCACCACAACGGGTTAATTTTTGTATTTTTTTTGTAGAGATGGGGTCCCTATGTTGTCCAGGCTGGTCTTGAACTCCTGGGCTCAAGAGATCCTCCCACTTTGGTCTCCCAAAGGGCTGGCATTACAGGCGTGAGCCACAGCACGTCTGAGCACGTCTGAGAGCAGCAACAAGACTAACTTTAGGGCAAAAGCTGAGAAGTGGGGTGGAGCCCTCCCTGGTGGCCGGTCATCAGTACAGTGCCTGAAACGCACACAAAGTCTATCTTGAACCTAAGCAAAAAATCTGGCCCTGCAATCTCTAACCTTGCTTCTAACTGTTACTGAGCAATCGCAGGGCTTCGGATTTTACTTGCAGGCATAGCCACTGGTACCGTTCCGCCATACGAACTTCAGAAGCTAGAAGCATTTGGTGAAGGAAAGTCATGAGTGTCTTTTCTCTAACCAGAATGGTGGATGTTTCCAGTGAAGAGGCAATGAGGCTTTCAAGGTGCCACCAGGAGCAGCTGAAATGAAGTTCTCTCTCTTTTTTTTTTTTAGACAGAGTCTCACTCTATTGCCCAGGCTGGAGTGCAGTGGCACGATCTTGGCTCACTGCAACCTCTGCCTCCTGGGTTCAAGCAATTCACCTGCCTTAGCCTCCCTAGTAGCTGGGATTATAGGCACCTGCCACCACGCCTGGCTAACTTTTGTATTTTTAGTAGAGACGGGGTTTCACCATGTTGGCCAGGCTGGTCTTGAACTCCTGACCTTGTGATCCGCCCACCTCAGCCTCCTAAAGTGCTGGGATTACAGGCATGAGCCACCGCCCCCAGCCAAAGTTCTCTTTTAACTGGGAGAATTCACATGCTTATGAATCTGGCTGCCTATGTAAGTGGCACCGTCATTGTGGCCATCAGCATTGCCACAAGGATTAAAGGCCCACCCTGGGTCTAAAGCCAGGCTTGGTCACTTACTGAACTGCCCTTTTTCTCCAGCCACAAATGAGGACTAACTACGGTTGCTACAAAAATTAAATGGCATAGAGAGTGTGAAAGGAACATAAATCCTGGGATCTCACACTCGCTGACCAAAGGGAAAAGTGAAGCTAGCGACTGTGTCATGGGAACCGGCCTCCTGTTTCGGTTCCGAATTACTGAGGAACAAATAACTACAAAGATGAAAAGATTGGCTGGGCTTGGTGGCTCACACTTGTAATCCCAGCATTTTGGGAGGCCGAGGCAGGTGGATTACTTGAGGTTAGGAATTCCAGACCCGCCTGGCCAACATAATGAAACCTCATCCCTACTGAAACTACAAAACTTAGCAGGTGTGGTGGCGGGTGCCTGTGAACCCAGCTACTTGGGAGACTGAGGCAGGAGAATCACTTGAATCTGGGCAGAGCTTGACACACTACACTCCAACCTGGCGACAGTGAGACTCCATCTCAAAAAAAAAAAAAAAAAGATGAAAAGCTACACACCTCCCTCACATTTTGCCCATAAGGAAATTCCTCGTGGGCTTCAAGATCTTCACCCTAAAGCGCTTCTGTTAAAGTTCACCCTGGCAATGTGAACTGACAGCTTATCTTCACATGTGCTGGGACAAGGGGCAGAACTGAGTTGTCCCTCCGCCTACCTGAGGCAAATGCATATCTCATTGTTTCCGCCGCCCTGTCTTCCAGTATCTTCTGTAAAACCGCAGAGTCACTGAACTAGACAAAAATGTGAATGTTCCTCCACCCTCTTACATGAAAATTGTGTATTTCCCAATATCCTGCCCTTCCCCCTTTCAACATTGAAGCCCTCAAAATCATCTTCGGATAAAGGCACAGACCAGTCTCCCAGGTGCGCGTCCCTAATGTTGGCATTTAAACCTAAAATGATGGAGACTTGCCTCAGTCATCTTCCGTGACTGGCAAGAGTCTTTAAGGCCTGGCACAGGCCGAACACTCACTGAGTGGCTGCCCTACACGCCTGTCTACCAGGAAACAGAATGGAATTTCTCGTTGTACTCAGGGCAGCCCCACCTTGTCAAGCATGCAGACAGGGAAAGCGAACCTCTGAGCATAGCAAAAGCATGGCTTTCAAAAACAAACCTCCGGAAGAAGCAAGGACCCTTGCTATGTTAAAAGATGCAGACATTTCTCCCCTACAACTAAGAACCAGCCCGGCAGGGGACTCGGGTTGTGAATCCAGCAAATCTGAGCCTCAGTTAATTTAGAAAGTGTGTTTTGCCAAGGTTGAGGGCGCGCCCGTGACACAGGCTCGGGAGGTCCTGACCACATGGGCCCAAACTGGTTGGGATACATTTTAAGGAGACATGAGACATCAATCGAGAACATTAAAAAAATACATTGGTTTGGTTCAGAAAGGTGGGACAACTCAAAGTGGGAGGGGGGCTTCCAGGCTAGAGGTAAATTTAAACATTTTCTTCTTTCTTTTTTTTTTTTTTTTTTGAGACAGAGTTTCGCTCTTCCACCCAGGCTAGAGTGCAGTGGCGTGATCTTGGCTCACTGCAACCTCCGCCTCCCACTTTTAAGTGATTCTCTTGCCTCAGCCTCCCAAGTAGCTGGGATTACAGGCACCTGCCACCACGCCCCGCTAATTTTTGTATTTTGAGTAGAGATGGGGTTTCACCACGTTGGCCAGGCTGGTCTTGAACTCATGACCTCACGATCCGCCCGCCTCGGCCTCCCAAAGTTCCCAAAGTGCTGGGATTATGGGTGTGAGCCACCGCGCCTGGTCAATTTAAACATATTCTAGTTGACAATTGGTTGAGTCTGTCTAAAGACCTGGATCATCACTGGGCACGGTGGCTCACGCCTGTAATCCCAGCACTTTGGGAGGCCGAGGTGGGCGGATCACCTGAGGTCAGGAGTTCGAGACCAGCCTGGCCAACATGGTGGAACCCAGCCTCTACTAAAACTACAAAAATTAGCCGGGCGTGGTGGCGGGCGCCTGTAATCCCAGCTACTCGGGAGGCTGAGGCAGAAGAATCACTTGATCACAGGAGGCAGAGGCAGGAGAATCACTTGACCCTGGGAGACAGAGGTTGCAGTGACCCAGATCGTGCCATTGCACTCCAGCCAGGGCAACAGAGCGAGACTCTGTCTCAAAAAAAAAAAACACAAAAGACCTGGGATCCGTAGTAAGGAATGTTTGGGGGCCAGGCACAGTGGCTCACGCCTGTAATCCCAGCACTCTGGGAGGCCGAGGCGGGTGGATCATGAGGTCAGGAGATAGAGACCATCCTGGCTAACATCGTGAAACCCCATCTCTACTAAAAATACAAAAAATTAGCCGGGCTTGGTGGCACATGCCTATAGTCCCAGATACTCGGGAGGCTGAGGCAGGAGAATCACTTGAACCCAGGAGGCGGAGGTTGCAGCGAGCCGAGATCACTCCACTGCACTCCAGCCTGGGTGATAAGCGAGACTCTTGTCTCAAAAAAAAAAAAAGGAATGTTTGGGTTGCGGTGAGGCTGTGGAGATGAAAGTTGTATCATGCAGATGAAGCTTTTAGCTAGCAGGCTTCAAAGAGAACAGGCTGTAAAATGTTAATCTTTAAGTCTGATAGACTTCAAGTCTGTGTTGGTGTTAGTGCTGGAGAGGTCTCTGACCCCCACTTCCCTTCCTGGCCCGAACCAGTCCTTCAGGTTAAATTGGAGGAGCCCTGGCTGAGGAGGAAATCTGTTTAGATGGCTGGCGCATCCCTTAGAATTTTATTTTTGGTTTACAGGGTTTACCAGGTAAGTCGTTTTCCTGGGAAAAAGAATGAGTTGAAAGGAAGAGCAAGGATCTGCTCAGGCCCTCACTCCTGCATTTTGCTGAGATGAAAACCACAATCCCTGCACTGGGAGACTCGCCTCACAATCTGAAAACGAAGGATTGTCCCCCAGGTTCCCTCTCCTCGCCCTGCGGCCTTGCTGCTCCCCTGCAGCTGCTCCAAATGACAGAATAATGACAGGTTCGCCTAGTGAGAGAGGGTGGCCTGCTCAACTCCACACTGGTGCTCTGAGTGGGACGGAAGATGCCTCATCTCATTTATGCTGCAAACGGCCTTAAGAAGGACCTGAAGGGGACCGCGCACAGTGGCTCATGCCTGTAATCCCAGCACTTTGGGAGGCCGAGGCGGGCGGATCATGAGGTCAGGAGTTCAAGACCATCCTGGCTAACATGGTGAAACCCCGTCTCTACTGAAAATACAAAGAAAAACAAAAAAATTAGCCGAGTGTGGTGGCAAACGCCTGTAGTCCCAGCTATTTGGGAGGCTGAGGCAGGAGAATCGCTTGAACCTGGGAGACGGAGGTTAGAGTGAGCCAAGATCATGCCACTGCACTCCAGCCTGGGCTATGGAGAGAGACTCTGGCTCAAAAAAAAAAAAAACAACAAAAAACAAACAAAAAAAACACGTCATGATCATTACTGGTGACATACACTTTGTTCCACCATGTGGATGTACAGTGTTTACCAAAACAAATCTGCTGGACGTTTGGCTTATTTCCAATATTGGCTATTATTATTTTTTTGAGACAGTGTCTCACACTGTCACCCAGAGTGGAGTGCAGTGGCATCATCACAGCTCACTGCAGCCTCAAATTCCTGAGCTCACGCCATCCTCCCACCTCAGCCTCCTGAGTAGCTGGGACTACAGGCACGCACCACCACGCCCAGCTAATCTTTTTGATTTTTGGGAGAGACAAGGTCTTGCTATGTTGCCCAGGCTGGTCTTGTACTCCTGAATGAAGCAATCCTCCCACCTTGGCTTCCACAGGTGCTGGGATTATAGGCGCCAGCCACCACACACCCGGCACTGGTTATTATCTCTTAAAGCTATAGTAAACAACTGTGTAGCCAAAACACAGCATATATTCTTTTTTCTTTTTTTTTTTTTTTTTGAGATGGAGTCTCCGAGTCTCGCTTTGTCGCCAGGCTGGAACGCAGTGGCACGGTCTTAACTCACTGAAACCTCCGCTTCCTGGATTCAAGCAATTCTCCTGCCTCAGCCTCCCAAGTAGCTGGGATTACAGGGATGTGCCATCATGCCTGGCTAATAACACAGCATATATTCTTATTTCCTTAGAGAAATCTCAAAAGTGGAATTGCTGAGTCAAAGGGAATTAGGCTTTTGATAGACACTCCCAAATTTCCCTCTATAGAAAGTACTCTCCCATCAGCTGCGTGTGCGGCTCACGTCTGTAATCCCAGCACTTTGGGAGGCCAAGGTGGGCGGATCACAAGGTCAGGAGTTTGAAAGCAGCCTGACCAATATGGTGAAACCCTGTCTCCACTAAAAATACAAAAATTAGCTGGGTGTGGTGGTGCGTGCCTGTAATCCCAGCTACTCAGGAGGCCGAGGCAGGAGAATTGCTTGAACCTGGGAGGTGGAGGTTGCAGTGAGTTGGATTGCGCCACTGCACTCCAGCCTGGGCAACAGAGTGAGTCTCCGTTTCAAAAAAAAGAAAAGAAAGCATTCTCCCAACCAGCTCAAGTGAGAGTGACACAACTTTTTTTTCTTTTTTAACCTCCGAAAATACACAACTTTTGATAAATTACTGACTGGAGCTGAAAAGACCACGGTGCTGCTGACGATGGGCTGAATTGTCCGTGAAAAACAAAACGCTGCCAAATGAGTCCACCAGATGGCACTCTTTGCTAAGATTATAGACTCCTAGCTTTCACGTGAAGGCGTTTCAGGACTTCAGCTTCCATCAGGAAGTCTGAGATGAGTAGATCTGCTGCATAAATCTAGGACGTTGTCATATGAAAACCAAGTAAAAACCGACAGAGGTGGCGTAATAGCTGTGTGACTTGAAAACGCTCATGGCTGTTGTCACCCTTCCTGCTTAAGGACTCCAGCACTTGCCAGGAGCCTGGCTCTGGGGGCACCAACCATGACTTGCACCAACTGCACAGGGCCCCTCTGTGCCTGTGGGGCCCCTGTGCCTCCCTTATTAGTTCTCAGTCACCCTGGGCTCTCAGCTCCAGACACCACCTCAGAAAAGTCTACCTGGACCTGCCTGGTCCCTGTCGCTGGCTCACTTGGCCCCCTGTCCTGTCCTTGGCTGATCATGGTTGTAATTCTATGCTTTGGGGTACAACTGTTGGTTGTCCTTCTTGTTGCTCAGAGAAGAATGGCAGAATGATTAAAAGTACCATATAAGTTCAGAGTCAAAAGGACAGCTCCCAGGCCACTTGCTGGCCAGACAAGAGAGGTAACCCTACTTACTAAGCCTCAGCTTCCTTATCTGCAAAATGGTTCTAATTGGCACCTCCCCTATTGCATAAGATGCTGCCTAGGGGAGGACTTCGTGAGTGCTCAGTGAGTTTGCCCAGCCATGGTGGTACTGTCTCCTTCCCTCTGCAGGCACAGCGGCAAGAACAAGGCGGATGGAGGGCTCTCTGCACCTTCCCCAGCCAGCAATGTGGACGGCAGATTAGAAGTGAGCGTCTGTGTGACCTCTGCGCTCCCTGCCTGTGGCTGCCTGGACTGCTGAGCTTTCGCTTGGTTTTATCACTGCAGAGGAATGCCCGCCATACTGGGGGGCAAGCAAGGTCCAGAATGACAAGCCCTGGCATTCCTCAGCCGCCCCCTCCCCGGGGTGGGGCCTGGACATTCCTGGCTGCAGTTAGACGTCCCAGCATGAGGGGGACTCTGACCCCCCTCCACCATGGCTATTGTTTGGAATTCTGTGGATTCCAGAGGCATCTGCCCAGCAGACTGTCTTGCTGTGAACAACCAGCTCCGCAACCGGAGTTTGCGTGTTTGCCCTGGGAGGCTTAATGTTCACCCAGAACAAGGCCTCCCCACATGCCTGTAGGCTGCTGCCGCTGTGAGCTTCCGAGGAGCCGTTAGGACACATGCCAAGGAACCCCGGCTTGGGGGGGATCCTGAGAAGCTTCCTCCCTGACCCACACCTCTGAACAGGTCTTTGGCTGCTCACCAGTCTGGTCAATCTCGGGGCAGTATTTATATTCCTTCCATTTCCAGCCTAGAGCCTTGGCATCCTGCTCTCGCTCCTCTAACTGAAATTACCTCTCAACCCTTTTTACCCAAGATGCCGCTCACATTCCCCAGGAATAACAAGTTTTAAAGCCCCTTCACACTGAAGTCTGCCTTTGAATTCCTCAGCTAGATTTGGGGGTGGGGGGGGTCTTATGGCTCCCAGGGGAACCCCCCCATTCTGTTGATTAAATTGAGCTCAGGTAGACTGCTGGCTTCCCAAAGCCTGTGTTATTACTGCTTCTCAAAGCTGCGGGCACCGGATCGCCGTCTTCGGCGAGACTCCTTTGTAATACAACGGGAATTACTGGGTTGCCTGGGATCGGTTCTTCCCTCCTCTCAGTTCGCGGCTCACCAGCCCCCGATGCAGCCCCCAGGCTGGAAGGAGGCTGCAGGAGCTTCCCCGCGGGTCATCCTCTCATGCCTCCCCCGAACCCCAGGAGCTGGTTGTGGGGGCTGCTCTATCCCCTTGGCCCATCCGGGACAGGAGCCTAGGTTCGCTTTGGGGGGTACCCCAAACCCCATCCTTGGCTTCAGGCCAGCCCTGGTGCACCGCCCCCTCCCAAGCTAGACGCGAAGCTGCGGGCGAGTAGGTGAAGGGGCGCGCCGTGACCTCCAGGCCCCGCCCAGGCGCACCCGGGAGGACGGGCTGGAGTGACGCGGGCG
>NW_012121376.1:2376065-2378490 GCF_000951035.1 Colobus angolensis palliatus
GGCGCGGCCCCGGCGGGCGAGGGCGAGGGCGTGACCCTGCAGCGGAACATCACGCTGCTCAACGGCGTGGCCATCATCGTGGGCACCATCATCGGCTCGGGCATCTTCGTGACGCCCACGGGCGTGCTCAAGGAAGCGGGCTCGCCGGGGCTGGCGCTGGTGGTGTGGGCCGCGTGCGGCGTCTTCTCCATCGTGGGCGCGCTGTGCTACGCCGAGCTGGGTACCACCATCTCCAAGTCGGGCGGCGACTATGCCTACATGCTGGAGGTCTACGGCTCGCTGCCCGCCTTCCTCAAGCTCTGGATCGAGCTGCTCATCATCCGGCCCTCCTCGCAGTACATCGTGGCCCTGGTCTTCGCCACCTACCTGCTCAAGCCGCTCTTCCCCACCTGCCCGGTGCCCGAGGAGGCAGCCAAGCTCGTGGCCTGCCTCTGCGTGCGTGAGTACGGGGCGCGGGCCGGGGGTTGGGAGGTCGTAGTCCCTGGGTCCTTGGGTCCCTGCAGCCTTGCGTCACTTCTCCCCTGGCTCCCACATCTCTACATTTTTGCATCCCTGGACCATCCCGGCAGTTCTAGGCTAAGGTCATTGGTCCCAGAAACCACGTGCGTTTCTTTCATTCATTCTTTTACACTTCTCCCCACAGGCTAGGAATATTTTCAGTGAGGGGACAGCAGAGTCCCTACCCTGCCCTTCTGCGGGCATTCCATTCCCCCTCTTAAGCGGTTCAGGCAAGTGCCAGCCTCCCGTTGGCCCCGCTGAGCAATACTTGCAGCCTCTTGCGTGGCACCCACGTGGAGTAACTGAGCAACCGATTTACTGTTAGAGCTCCGATTGCTGACTGGTTGGTGAGAAGGAAATTGCAGTTAAAAAAAAAAACCCATTCATTTCTGCTCTCCAAACCAGCTTGTCAGGAGTCAGTGACACGGGCTGACTCATAGGAAAACAGTAGTAATAAAATCGTATGCGGGCAGTGACTGGTGCTGGTTTAGGCTAAGGGATCCCCCCCAGGGTTGCGCAGTAGTGAGAGAGGGGAGCTTGGCTGCAGATTCAGTCTTGGAGTGGATGGACATGCGAGTCCCAGGTTATGCTGGGAAACAGCCATGGGGCACCTGTTTTGGTGGGCTGGGTGCTGGTGTGTTCTTCACCAGGCCAGAGAGAGAACTGCTTTTCAAAACAGTTTTCTTGTGGGACTTAAGGGGGAAAATCACTTGTACCAGATGTCACATGATTTGGCTGGGTGAGGTGGGAAGGCAGGTCTTGGCAATCCTCAGGTTCATCCCAGGGCCTTGGAAGGGTCCTGCTTTTGAAGTTTATGTTGGAACCCTGGCCATCCCAACTTAGATTTATTTGCGTTAAGAGCTGCCAGCTAATTTGAGGATGGGCCTGGATCTCAATAGTGTGCGTGCACATACAAGGTGGGAAGGACTAAATTTATAGTTTGGAGCCAAAATCAGGGGACTGTGTAATTACTTGGAGTGACTTCTGACTGTCAGGACCTGTTGGCGCTGTTTTCTGCCACACTGTCCTTTGGGGGGAAGGGAGAGGGGGAGGCGTTTATTCATAAATGTGAGAATGCCCCAGGGCCAGACTCAGCAGGGCTCTGTGCCGTTTCCCTGAGTCTCCAAAGCTTCCCTGAGGCTCTGAGCGGAGCAGCCGCACCACTATGCAGGTCAAAGCCAGGAAAAATCCTAGCCGGACTGGAGTGGGTAGAGCCTGTGGCTTCCAGCGGGGCGTTGGAGATGTGGATGTAGAGGATGACTCTGGTTTCTCTCTTCATCATTAGGAGAATTTCACGAGTTCAGTCTCCCTCCCACCTAGGCACATGTTGGCCCAGAATGTAACGACATGGATAATAGCTTACACAGCCTGCACTCTTAGCTTTGAAAATGAATCCCTGGTTGCCTGGGTGTGGAGGCCCACACTTGTAATCCCAGCACTTTGGGAGGCCGAGGCAGGCGGATCCACCGAGGTCAGGAGACCAGTTGAAATCCCACCACTGCACTCTGACCGGGGTGACAGAGCAAGCCTGTCTCAAAAAATGAGTCTCTTGAGTGCTGAGTCTCTGACGTCCTACTGGTGCCATGAGTCATGGGAAATGCTGCATTGGCCACCAGGAAGGAGACATAGGATGGGGTGCTGCCTAGTTTTCTCTTTCTAATGAAAAACACATCAGTCATACATGAATTCCTCATCGTTTAAAAATTCAAACCAGCCAGGCACTGTGGCTCATGCCTGTAATCCCAGCACTTTGGAAGGCTGAGGCGGGCAGATCACCTGAGGTTAGGAGTTCGAGACCACCCTGTCCAACATGGTGAAACCCTGTCTCTACTAAAAATGCAAAAAATTAGCTGGGCGTTGTGGCAGATGCCTGTAATCCCAGCTACCCAGTAGGCTGAGGCAGGAGAATCACTTGAAGCCAGAAGAT
>NW_012121376.1:2379780-2380418 GCF_000951035.1 Colobus angolensis palliatus
GCCTCCTGGGTTCAAGCGACTCTCCTGTCTCAGCCTCCCGAGTAGCTGGGATTATAGGAGCCCACCATGCCCAGCTAATTTTTTGTATTTTTAGTAGAGATGGGGCTTCACCATGTTGGCCAGGCTTGTCTTGAACTCCTGACCTCAGGTGATCCACCCACCTCTGCCTCCCAAAGTGCTGGGATTCCAGGCAGGAGCCGCCACGCTTGGCCTAAAAGTATTTTTAAATAGCTTTGCAGCAGTCCTTTTGGTCCCAGGAGATAAAACCTGGAGGTAGGCTCTAGAGTGCCAAACCCTCTCTGACCCAGAGGTGAGGGTTATTGTTAGTAGGAACCCTTTCAGGAAAGGTGAGGGCCCCACTGCTCATGTCCCTAAGCCATTTGTACTTGCTTTTCTCTGACCCACCTGTGTGTGTGGTGAGTGTGTGTGTGTATGTGTTGCTTTTTTTTTTTGGAGAGTGATTTTCAGTAACAGAAAAGGATGTACTCTCTGCAAGAGTGAATCTATTCTTGCCCCTGTGTGTAAGGCAAGAAGGAGAAGCTGTGTTCTCTGAACAGGAAGACCCTGCTGAGAGAAGGAGGTGTGTTGGGGTTCAATCATTCTGGTGGGAAAAATATTAGAGATAGTTATAGAAATAG
>NW_012121376.1:2385973-2386564 GCF_000951035.1 Colobus angolensis palliatus
GCCTCCCAAAGTGCTGGGATTACAGGCTTGAGCCACCGCACCCGGCCTACTCATATAATCTTAAGACCATGGACGCTTAAGTGCTTTTTATGTGGCAAGTCCACAATGTCCATTACACTAATGGTGTTGACTCAAGCTTTTGAGTAATCTTACCAAATAAACGTGAGTCTGACTAGCTGATCGGGGCCAAGTAGCAACTGGTTTACAGGACTCAGCAGGGAGCCCAGGACTCTGGCTGGGACCCTCAGCTGGACTGGCAGAGCAGAATATCTGTGTGTCAGTGTACTTTATTCATCTGTCGCCGGGTCAGGGGGTTCTGCAAGGGACAGACTCCCTGCAGCTGGTGCCCCCTCAAAAGGAGTGATGTCGCAGAGGTGGGCTTGTCTGAGACTGGTAGAACTCCACACCGATTCTCAGGTCATTCTGACTTCAGCATGGAGAAGGACAGTGGATGTCCCAGGAAGGAAGACCCTGCCCTATAAGGGGGCTTCTGACAGGTGCATGTGGCAGCATCTGCAGGTGAAGCGGCCGCTGCATTCCATGTGCAGGGGGCAGCCTGGATCCTGGACCGGTGGGCAGGATGGGAGTTCC
>NW_012121376.1:2387294-2428167 GCF_000951035.1 Colobus angolensis palliatus
ACCTCAGATGATCCGCCCACCTCGGCCTCCCAAAGTGCTGGGATTACAGGCGTGAGCCACCGTAACCGGCTGAATTTTTTTTTTTCTTTTTTTTTTTTCTTAAATGATCACAGGTAAGGTTGGGTTCCAGAATTTTCTCCTTAGGAAGGGAAAGGACACCTTCTACCCCCTTATTCCTTGAGCCTGATCCTACAGAAGGTACAATGGCTTTTGGGTCTGGATCCTCAGCCCTTGGGCCTCTGAGGCTGCCTTGGGAGAGGGTACGGATTTGAGAATAAGGTTCTCAGTTTTGCTGGCTGTCTTTTCAGTCTCCCAGGCACATCCCACAGAAAGTTTCTTTTTGTGAAATAATCGTGTGAAATGGGTTGGCCTCGGTGCTTAGAACCATCCCACTGAAGGTGACAGTGGAAAAAATCCCTTGCTTGTCGGTCTGTTTAGGAGATGAGGTCCTTTCACCCGTGTCTTCGTGTGGTTGTGCTTTTCACTGATCATAAAGGCGAGAGGAACTAGCTCCATGTGTCTCTTTCCGGATGGCCATGTGGAACTTGGCATGAGAGTAGGGTTGTGTGGGTTATTTATTGCTTATCGAAGACTTGGTAGCATATACTGGAAATTCAAGCGATGCTGGATTTTTATTATCAGAAGGCGTACAGGCTGTAGCTGAGATTCTGGTTGGGCTTGGATTTGGTTTGGGCAGTTTATCTGACCTCCCTGGGCCCCACCTGGCTCTGCATAGCGAGTAGGGTAGCATCTACTCAAAGTCCCGGCCACAGCCATGGACCAGCACTGGCCCAGGCGAGTTCTCAGTAAGTGGGAACTCGCAGGTTCAGAAGATGCTCTGGGCCTCAGGGGCCTCCACCTCCAGGGAGGTGCTCCCAGAAGAAGGGCCCGATGGACTCATCGGGTTGTGGAGAAGATGCCCTGGCTCAGTCTCAGTCACTTCCCCAAGCGCATAGGTGTTAGGGAAGTGGCCTGCAGACAGCTCCTCCATGCCTTGAAAGCAGAAGTAGCCCCCTCCTGTTTCCCTGTCCCAGTTGGGTGAAGGATGGGAGCCTGCTGGGACAGTCCCAGGTGTGCCTTCACGCAGGGGCAGGCCGTCCATCAGTCTTGCGGGAACACCTGGCCTCATGGGAGACGGTGCCAAGGTCCCTGGAGTGAGGTGGCTCTTCTCCCCATGGCTGTCACTCCTCAGTAGATCAGTGGGGGCGGGTATGCATTTAGGAACCTGTGAGCTGAGATATTGTCCAGCTAGCCTCAAGCCAAAAGCAACCAAGGCTTTGAGAAATCCACCTGGCCCCGCCGAGTCTGTTTCTGGCTGTGGAATGCGATTTGCACCAGCACCAGGTGTCTGGGAATCCCAGGCCTCCGTGTGTGAAGGTGCCAGTCGCACAGGCTGTGACCGTCCCTCCACGTGCCTGCATCTCCTGCTCACTGTGCACTTGGAGGAGCCCTCAGCCTCACTGTCTCCTCCTTTGGCAAAAAGGAGGAAGGAGCAAGGGAACAAAGAGAGGGAGGGAAGAGCCGGAGAGGAGCCAGGGTTTCCCTTCATCTGGAGCTCTGGGTGCGAGATGTCACCCACCCACGCTCAGCACAGGCCCAGGGTCAGGGGGCTGTGGGTGGAAGCAGGAATTGCCACAACCGTCTCTGAGCCCCTCCCTAAGGGTGAAGGGTGGGTTTTGATGGCTGTGGGCTTAGCTGTGGTCAGTGGAATCAAAGGCCAGTGGGCCAGTTAGCAGTGACCACAGTGACCAGAGAGCAGAGGGGCCTGTATGTGTTTTGCCCCAGGGTCTTCAGGCTGCCGCTGCCTCTATCCCCAACTGCGGTGTCCAGAGCGCCCCCCCCACCGCCCGAGGTATCCAGCACCTGTAACCTGTAGCCCTGCTTCTCAGTTCAGGCCTGTTCCAGGGCCCCCCCGGGGTATCCAGAGCCTGTAGCCCCACTTGTCAGTCCAGGCCTGTGTAACCTGGCCCCAGGTTGGGTTTTGGGGTCCCGGCACCCCTCCACCCCCGACCCCCCACAGCTGGAACCCTGGCTCAGCCAGCAAAGGTTCCGCGTGTTTAAGGAGCTGGGTGGGCCCCGGAGCTCAAGCCGTGGGCTCAGTGCAGGCGGCAGCACGTGATTAGCACTGAAATCCGACTTTCCCAGCCAGACATGAAAGTGCCGCTGGCGTCTGGGCAGGTCGCGCTGCGTCACGGGATTCGGGGCAAGGTCGTCGGGGGAGTTCATAGAAGCACATGACCTGAGCCACACAGGAAAGCCTAACGGGCACCGCTGACCCTTTTTTCCTGGATCACAGACCTCTTTCATCATCTAGCCAAATGTGCAGAATCTTGCCCAGAAATGTGTAGCAGCCGCCTTCACACAGAAGGGTGGGCTGTGCAGACCCCCAGGGGCCCAGGCCAGGGTGAGAGTCGCCCCCCGGAGCGTGGTGTCCAAGACAGGGCGCACGCTTGGACTCTCACCTCCTGTCACCAGTTTCCACCCCAGCCTTGGAAGACAGCGATAATCCCCAACTTACACCTGTGGAAACTGATGCAGGAGCGAGCCTGGAGCCACAGGCCACAGTGCCCACCTCTGCACTGAGGCCACTGTTTGTCATTGGGCATAGGGGAGCACACAGCCACGTCTGAGGAGTGTGGTGGGTGCCAGGGGTCTGGGGAGGTGTCAGTCAGCAAGACTGGGTGGCCTAGTCAGCCCGGGTAAGGACACAGGTGGGTCAGAGGCTCGTCTGTGTTCCCCAGCCACCCCGGGGCCCCTAGGAGTGACTGGGAAAGGCCCTCGCAGCTCATCCACCCTTCTCCATCCTTCCCAGACTCACGGCAGGTACCCTGCACAGCCACAGGTTCTGCCCCCCAGTAGGCCTGGCTCTCCCTGGAGCCTCGCCTGGATGGCTGGCCATGGGCAGGCCTTGCCTGGCCCATCTGCAGGGACAGGACACGTGTACGCACGCAGATTGCTAGTGTGTGCCCGCCCGCTCCCCGGAGGCCCTGTGGCAGCACCCCCTTCCCCTCACTGCCCTGTTCCGACAGGAGGGCCCCCCAGCGTCTCCTTCCCTGGTACTGGCCGAGTCCTGAACTCTCCCTCTGGAAAACAGGCCCTCCGGGGTGGCCACAGCACCTGCGTGCCTCCGGGAGCGTGGAGGCGTCTCTTTCTCTGCATCCCTGTCGGTCAGACTGCCCCGGATGGGAGCCATTCTCTGGCTTTGCCCGCCCCTCCCCTGACCTAGGGTTTACCCACTATGTGAGGAACGAGCACCGACCTCCCATTCGGGCCTTGGAGCGTGACGCCCGCAAACCTGATCCCTGCTGAGTCATCCTGACCTCGGGACGGGCCAGCACCTGTCACTGCTGAGACACTACATGTGTGAGCTGCTTGTTAACAAGAAAGCCAAACTCTGTAAAATATTTGAAGAGATTTATCCTGAGTCAAATGTGAGGACCAAGGCCTGGAGGCCCTGAGGACATGTGCCTGAGGGGGTGGGCCACAGCTGGAATTCATACATTGTACAAGAACGGAAGTTACAGGCAGACATCAGTCAGTACATGAAAGGTGTTTGTTGGTTCTGCCCAGAACACCAGAAAGACGGACAACTCCAAGGCAGGGAGGGGCTTCCTGGTCACAAGTGGGTTCAAAGATTTTTTTTTTCTTTATATATACAAACACACACATATATACATATATACATATATATACACATATGTGTGTGTGTGTGTGTGTGTGTGTGTGTGTGTATATTTGTTTGCTTGTTTTTGAGACAGAGTCTCGCTCTGTCTCCCAGGCTGGAGTGCAGTGGCGCGATCTCGGCTCGCTGCAAGCTCCGCCCCCCAGGTTCACACCATTCTCCTGCCTCAGCCTCCCAAGTAGCTGGGACTACAGGCGCCTACCACCTCGCCCGGCTAATTTTTTGTATTTTTAGTAGAGATGGGGTTTCTCCATGTTGGTCAGGCTGGTCTCGAACTCCTGACCTGGTGATCTGCCCACCTCAGCCTCCCAAAGTGCTGGGATTACAGGAATGAGCCCCTGAGCCAGGCCAAGATCTGTGTTTGAATGTTAGTGCTGGTCAGCTGTACCTGAATTCCAGAGGGAAGGGGTATAACAAGGCATATGTGATCCCTCTTCCCCTCGTGACCTGAACTTATTTTATAGGTTAACTTTGGAATCCCTTTGGCCAAGAAGAGGGGTCCATTCAGTCAATTAGGGAGCTGAGAATTTTGTTTTTGGTGTACGTGATGAAACTGCAGCTGGTACACAACCAAGGCCACGGTGACCCGGGGGCCAATCCAGCTTTGTCCCTGTGCTCTCGAGCTGCTGGCAGTCAATGCAGGATTCCGCCCACGGCTCGCATGTGTGGCTTCAGAGCCTGAGGGGTTTTGGGGCCATGTCTTCACCGGGTACCATGTAGGAGCCCTATGAGCTGAGTCAACTGGAAGAGCCGAGGGCCTCTGCAGAAGGCCTGAGCAGGGTCTGGGCTCTGTCCCTGGAGCTCTGAGTCCCTCAAGCTGTGTGACCCGGAGCCAGGTGCTTAACTTCTCTGGGCGTTTGCTTCAGAGCTGGGAGCCTGGGGTGGCTTGGGTCTTTGGCAGGGGTCAGGTAGGGGAGGGGCCAGCCAGGAATCAGACATCCCTGACAGGTGAGGGGACAGGTGAGGAGGGCAGGGCAGGAGCCCTGGAGCACTTGTGCAGCAGCGTCTGGGCTGGTGCAGGCCCTGAGATGGCTTCAGGCCCTGCTCAGAGCTGAGGGCTCCCCATCACCAGGGAGTCTTCCATCACTGCACCTGCAGAGCCCATTGGGATTGGGGAGAGGCCCTGGCCTCCATTTGGAACAGCTGCATCCGCCTGTCGGGTGTACAGGCTGTGCACTGGTTAAGCCTGAGCGCAGAGTCTGTTCAACGAGTTCATTGTGTGGTATTGGCTTCCGCCTGCTGTTGAGTTGGACTGGCCTGGACGCTGGCCAGGAGCCCTCGTGGATTTGGTGCTTCTCTTTGACAGCCGGCATTGAGAAGCCCAGTCAAGTGGCTAGAGCACGAGGGTGAGACTGAGGAGACCTGGATGGCCTCACTTCGCTACCCAGGAACTGCTGTGTGACTTTCAGCAAGTGGGACAACCTCTCTGAACTCTGTTTACCCCAGCTATGAAATGGAGGTGTTGGATTGGCTGCCACAAGTATTCTTCCACCTCCACAATACTGTGACTGGAGCGGGTTTTCACTCCTTTTTCTTGTTAACGTAACTGTTGGAGCTGTAAAGGGTTTGGAGTGGGGCATGGGTTTCTGGGCCACAGATGTGTGAGACTCCGCACTTAGCCGGCAGTGGCAACTCCTTATCGCTGGTGCCCACAGCTTCATCTGTGCCCTGAAGATACTCACACTGCGGTGACTGGTCAGATTAATGGTGATGCTTTCATGGGGCGCCAGAAGACATGAGCGTGAGGTATTTCGCCAATGCAGCAGGAGGCGGTGTCACAGTCTGTTGGAAACAGGAAAGGGAGGCTCAGTCCCTGCATAGGAACTTGCCGGAATTCACACAGCATTTCAGCATGGGTGGTTTCAGAGTTTCAGAGGGAGGGGTGGCTCTTCCTGTTGGTCCTGGTGGTCTCGAGTCAGGACCCTTGGGAAACCCATGTCCAGCAGGATGCTTGCATCTGGAGAACCAAATGAGAAGTTGCGCTTTTCAGGGTCTCCTGCTTACCCTGGGACTTGGGGTGTAGGCAAATTTCAGAACTTGCCAAATCTGCATCTTCCTGGCCTGTTTAAAGTGAATGTGTCAGCTCCATTCTGGACAGCAGCTGATACCCGCCCCTGTGCCAGACAGGACAGTGTGGCTGGGTGTAACTCAGCCCCGGTTAAAAATGGAAAAAAGTACAAAGACATGTGTTCAAGGGCTGGTGACAGAATTTGAAAATGTGACACCAGCCTGTTAGTAATTTGTTTCCACAGAAATCTGATTCAATACTGAGCAGACAGGTGTGGCCAGGGCCTTGGGACCATCTCTCTGCTCTCCCGGGGACATCTACATGTCCGGCCTGGCCCAAAGCAGGGCCTTGTGCTCTGCAGAGACTGGGCATCAAAACTGGAGCCATTTGAAGAAGACCATCCCGGCCAGGCACAGTGGCTCATGCCTGAAATCCCAATACTTTGGGAGGCCAAGGTGGGCGCATCACCTGAGGTCAGGGGTTCGAGACCAGCCTGGCCAACATGGTGAACCCTCGTCTCTACTAAAAATGCAAAAATTAGCCAGGCTTGGTGGCAGGTGTCTGTAATCCCAGCTGCCGAGGCAGGAGAATCACTTGATCGCGGAGGCAGAGGCTGCTGCTACTCGGGAGGTAGAGGTGAGAGAATGGCTTCGACTCAGGAGGTGGAGGTTGCTGTGAGCCAAGATTGCACCATTGTACTCCGGCCTGGGCGACAAGAGCGAGACTTTGTCTCAAAAAAAAAAAAAAAAAAAAAAAAAAAATGGAAACGCTACCTTTGCTTCCCTGCCCTGGAGCTGCATCGTTTTCCTTGGGGTTTCCGGACCACTTTGACCTCTCTGTGGCCAACGATGGCAGGGAGGCGGGTGGGTCTGGAGCCCACATGGGCAGGCTCAGCATTCCAGCCCATTCTGAGGTGAGGTTGGCCTTGGGTGAGGACAGGGGTCACTGGGTCAGACACGTTCATTTTCTGGAGCCCAGTAGACGTGACGTGTCCATCAGGAAAGCGCCCGCCTGTGCTGGGGGCGCTCCGCCAGCCTCCCTGGGACCTTGTTCTGTGCAGATGTGTTCTCTCCCTCTCCCCCCACCTGCCTGATCAGAAGCTCTGGGTTTCCACCCCCCGCACTGCTTTTACAAGCCTCCCCGGGGGATGACATGGGAGGTGGTGGGGGCTATCAGTGGAGAAGGTGGAGGTTTGCACTCAGAGCAGGGGATGTTTAGACTTGAAGGGGCCAGGCAGGAAGGTACTGGTTTTACTAAGCCCCATGTTTATTGGGCACCCACTAAGTTCGGGACCCTGAGTGTACCGAGTGGATTCTGACAAAGAAGCTGTCGCAGGAACCCCAGCTTGCTGCAGAGGGGAGCCCAGGCTCCCCGGCTGGTTGTCAGGGTTACCAGGTGCTGGCTCGGCTAGGGGCTGCAGGCTGCGCTAGGTGGGACTGGGCTGGGCTGGTACCTGTGCCTGGTGTCGGCCCAGCTGTAGTTGCAGTGGTCAGCTGCCGCTCTCCAGCCCAGTGCAAACAGCTGTGCCAGGTGCAGCCTGGGGGACCAGGCTGCGTGGGCTTCCTGCAACTGGTGAAGCTGCCAGCCACTTCCTCTGTGCTGTCTCCAGCAGACAGTTCTGGGTATACAATCCTCATTTGCCTATAAAGCAGGCCTTGGACCATCTCTGCCCCAGCCCCAGTGTTGGCCCTTTGTACGAACAGACTCTGAAACCAACAGACTCTGAAACCGTGCTCAGAACGCACCCTCTCTTTAAAAGACTCCTGGAGGCAGTCCCTGGGGGCCTGGCAGTAGCACCTGTTTCTGTTGGGCCTGAAAATGACAGAAGGGACTGACGGATGCCCGCCTGGGGCACTCACAGTGGCCGTGCTTGGACTTGAAGGGGTCCCGGAGGATCATGTTTATTGGGTGCCCCCACTTACAGACAGGCCAAGGTGCTGAGCCCTGCAGGACTCACTGCTCTGTCCAGCTCGGGGGCAGGTGAGGACCGGCGGCCCAGGGAGCGGCCTCTGGGGCCAACAGAGATCATTTTCATTGTGGCTGGCCCTGAGCCTTATCCACGCACGCTCCTGTACCTGGTCCATGTTTGTTACTTGAAAGAATCAGGCATTAGTCTGTGTGGGGAGGGTTCATGGGGCCTGCAGGGTCCCCACCCAGCCTGGACCCACAGGTCCCACCTGCTCTCCACATTGAACGTGCCTGTTACTGGCCCTTCCCCTACCCTCTCCTCCAACACTGGACCCTGGGCGATCGTCCCTGTGTCTGTGGCGGGATTTTACCAGGAGCTGGACAGAGTTGGGGCCAGAAGACCAAGCTGCCAGCATCAGGGGAGGTGAGCAGGGTGAGCGTTCACGGGCCGCCGACGTGAGCGTTCACGGGCATCAGGCAGGGGAGGCAGGCACCTCAGAGAATCGCCTCCCCACGGGGAGAGAGGAGAGGCCAGGGGCCAGGAGAAGGCAGCCTCTTGGTTTACAAGTTGTGGGTGTGTGTGAGGGAGCGGGGTTGGGGGATCAGCCTGCGGTATGCACCTGTCCCATCTGTGGGCCCTCCCTATTCAGGCACCTTCTTGCACGGTCTGTGAGGTCAGTATCACTGCTGGCCCCACCCCAGAGATGGGGAGGCACAGGGGGTGGGGGTGTCTGCCACCTCATGCCGGATGGTGGCAGGCTCCCCAGGACACCCCAGCTCTGAGCGGGGCAGGTGGCGAGGGCAGTGGGAGGCCTTGGTGCCCACGTCAGAGTCCTGAGGAGAAGTGGGCTGGCCGCGTCCCCAGTCCCTCCTGCATGAGCCTTAGGACATCTGAAGTGGCTTTTAAGTCAGGACCAGGACCACGGCTTGAGCCTTGCTGTGACAGGTGTCCTGGCCGAGGCCCGGGCGCTGGCTCTGGGTGTGGCTGGGGCTGTCCTTCCTTCACCAGGCTGTGGGCCTTGCTGTCAAGGCCCACCTGAAGATGAGGATGTTTCTGTGACTCAGATGGCCCTGGGGGGTGGTGGGGACACAGGTGAAGGGAGGAGGAAGGCAGGGGTCCCTCCAATGCACTGCCCCGAAGGGACCCCGGCTCTTTGGGAGCCCCTGCCAGCCAGCCAGGTGGGAGGCAGCCAGGTGAGGACGAGGAAGAGAGCACCCCAGACTGGGAGGGGTCCCCAGCTCAGCCTGCCCGGCTACCTGTCCATCAAGCCAAGCCACACCACGGGGCTTGATCTCCCAGGATCACCGGGACGGCCTTTATCTCCCGGCCCAGCTGTCCCCACAGGCCGGCATGGCCACATTTATCTGGGGGTGGCTGGCCCTGTGTGCTCAGCCTCCTCACTCTGACTCGGGGCACAGCCCTGCCGGTCTCCCTGCTGTATGCTGCCGGGGCAGCCAGCAGCCCCTCCGTGGTGTCGACACTGAGGCTGGGGAGAGGGCAGGTGCCAGCAGGGCTGAGGTTCAAACCCCAGACTTCTCCCATGACTGCCTCGCCTCCTTAAGGTCAAAAGGTACTGAACCCAGATGAATTCATGGATTTAAGATTTTATTTCATCTTAAAACTTTAAAAAAGGACACTGGAGAATAACGAAGCCTTTGTTTACTCATCACTCAGAGTCAGTGACCATTAATATGTGTGTTCTTGTTATAAAAGGAATACATAGATAGATAAGGTCCCATTTGTCCTGTGGCCGTTTTACTCCCCACCTGACTTCCAACACACAGCCCCCGTCTGCCCTGTGGTTATTTTTAATGTCAGGAGATGATCCAGTGGCACCCGCCGGCCCCTCAGGACTGTTTTTGGTTGGGGAGCAGCTGGGTTGGATCTGGGCAGACAGGGTCAGGCTGGCAGGGGGGCCCTGGCCTCTGTCCCACCCACAGTGACAGCCCTCGTGGCTGGTTGGGCACTTCTGGGCAAATCGCTGCCTTTCCTGAACCCCCCAACCCCCTAGCAGACATGATAGCTGCGGGGGCCGTGCTCAGTGTCCGGCAGCGCCTGTCTGGCTTCTGGAGTTCAGTGGTGGCAGCGTGCCGCGTGTCCCTTTTGGGGAAAGGCCTGAGTGCAGCTTGGCCACGCCTACTCCCGCCTCCCTCCCGGCATGAATGAGCGAGTGATGCAATCAGCCGGCCTCTTGCAAATCCGGAAATCCCTGGCTTGCCCGCAAGGTCCCCGAGGCCCAGTTTCTTTTATGGACACCCCCACACACACGCACACCGTGAGGAAATGGGACTGTCAGGTCAGGACCTGCCCCCTCACCCTGTGCGGCAGAGAAGGAACTGCCTAGACCCACTGACCCCACCCTGCTGGGCCCCGAGGGTTAGACTGGAGAGCTCTGGACTGGTAACATCTCCATGTCCCTGGGAGCCCTGGGAAAAAGGGGAGTTTCCCACTCTTCACCTTCTCTTTGGATGAGGAGTGGAAGGGAATTTCAAGTATTTTAGGAATAGCAGCAAAAACACTGACTTTCAGACATTTTTCAACCAGACTTTCCTGGTGTGTCGTAGCCATCTCCACGCTGGCATCCACGCAGTTGTGGTGGGGTGGTTAATTTCGGAGAGATAGGCAGGCAGGCGGGCGGCCCGTCCCGCACCTCAGGACGTTTCCCGTCTGTTTGCTGGCTGGGGTCATCAGTTAGTTGGCGTGGATGTCTTTCCTGGGGTCTGTTGCTGAAATTCTAAAATTCCACAGGATTTGTTCAGCTGCGGAAAAGCCACTGGAGCCCCCAAGACCTCGGCCGGCCAGACCTTTCTGAGCGTTACTCCCATGGGGAAAGAGGGAAGAGCCTGCGGCCTTTCCGACGCTCTCACCTTCCCACGGTCTGAGCAGCGCGGTGCCGGGAGGGCTGCGAGAGCCGCGCTGTGCGGGTGGCTCGGGCCGGGCCCTTGCCCACTTCGGGGGTGTAGAGGTTCCCACTGGCAGATTTCAAGCTCCTAAAGCTACAAATCACCTTGTGGGCACAGAGGGGTGAAGGGTAGTGCAGCAGGCAGTGAGGGTGTCGGGGAGTCAGTGCCTCGGGGTTAATAGGCTTTTACTTCATTTTAAGTTGTGGGGGTGGCTGTTTCCCCACCAGCTCACAGATCCCCGAATAGCAGCTCAGCCTGCCCACATATTGCAACAGAATCCCCCGACACACACACACACACACACACACACACACACTCTGGCTCAGAGCTGGGTGGGTGCCTTATAGGGCCCAGGAGGACTTGCTGGTGTCTGGAGACCTGTCCGAGCGTGCCTGACCCCACGTCTCAGCGCCTTCTGGGGCAGGGGTCCCGGCCATCTGTGTGGAGTCACTCAGGCTTCTGAAGCACATGGTGCTGTTTTGGGTTTCGTCGTATGCCCCCAAAGCAACAGGGCAGCAGGGTCAGCTCTGCTCACCACAGGCCCCTGTGGCCCCTCCCAGGCTGCGCCAGTGCCCCGCCGTCCCCAGGTGACTGGCCAGGTCGTTCCAGGATAGCGGAACAACCTGCTTCTGTTGGAATCCACAGAAGAGCCTCTCTGAGGAAAGGGCCCCGGCCTCATGGAGTCTGGCAGCCAGGCTGTGCGGGGCTCTCACAGGCAGGCACGTCAGAGTGCTAAGTAGGCACAAAAAGGTGTAATGGGCACCTTCCAAGCGGCAGGGTCACCTTGCTCACCTGGGTCTCTGGAGGCAGCGACCCCACTCACAGCCCTGACTATAGGTGGGACTCCGTGGCCTGGTGTTGACCGGGGGGCGGGGGTGAGAAAAGGTCCCTTACAACACTTGAGGGGCACCTGGTTTATCAAAACAGGTCCCAGAAAGTCAGAACCTGCCCTAGGGTCTGGCACGGGACTGGAGCTGTTTAAGGAGCTTGTTTTTTTTGGTGGACCCAGCCCTGGCCCTGGGGTGGGGTTGGGGTCATCACATCCCAACCTCCCCCAGAGCTGGCATCTGCCCGTGAAACTCACTGCCACCCTCTTGTCTCCACAGTGCTGCTCACGGCCGTGAACTGCTACAGCGTGAAGGCCGCTACCCGGGTCCAGGATGCCTTTGCCGCTGCCAAGCTCCTGGCCCTGGCCCTCATCATCCTGCTGGGCTTTGTCCAGATCGGGAAGGGTGAGTACGTGCCCCAGGCCCCACCGGCAGCCCCTCGAGGCTGTGTGTCCCTCACAGGGCATGAGGTCCCAGTCCCCGGTTGCCTCCCAGTCCGCAGCTCTGAAGCACCGTACAACGTGGAGACTTCCCTCTGGGAAAATTACCCAGCAAGTGAAATCCTACCCAGAGGGGACAGGAGTGCTCCCATGGGACAGCGTGGCCACCACTGGGAGGGGCTCTGGCGGTTATCTGGCAGTTATTCTTTTTTTACGCTGTGATGTCTGTGAGGCTTGAGTGCCCAGCTGGTGTGTTGTAACCTCACCTGGGGGGATGTGGGACATTCCAGGCCCGGCAGGGCCCGTGCCTGCCAAGCTGACCTCCCTTGCGCCATCTCACCCTGGGTCTGTCAGAGTCCCGTGTGCTGTCGCTCCCCACCCTCCCCCGACGGGGCCACGCTCCTGGTCGTGCTGTGATTTATTCATCATTCCGTGGGCAGGCGTGAGATT
Organism: Colobus angolensis palliatus; assembly: GCF_000951035.1. Lineage (NCBI taxonomy): Eukaryota > Metazoa > Chordata > Mammalia > Primates > Cercopithecidae > Colobus > Colobus angolensis. The sequence goes on from NW_012121376.1 coordinate 2,399,514, forward strand.
GTCTCCGTGTTTCTGTCTGCTTTTTAAAGAAGATCAGATAAGCGTGGAAAACAAACCTGGTAACCCCATCACTCACGTGTGTCCACTGTCAGCATTCGGGAGCAAGTGAGAGCAGCCTGGCCCACAGGTTTTCAGACTGGCTGGCCCAGGCTTTGTTCTTGTGCTGTGTGATCTTGGGGAAATCACTGACTGAGCCTTTTTCCCAGCTGCTTTCTCTTGGGGGCTGCTGGGAGGAATAAAGAGAATGAGTATGAAACAGCCCCCGCCCCCTGCACCTGCGTTCTCTGTTGACATGGACTGACACAGTTGGTATTTTGCTGGGTGTCTCTGGACCCTTGAACACACGCCCCGTAGATCTGTGTCCTGTGTCCGCCTGCAGAGCCTCCACCCTTTCCGCACTGCCATTCCGCAGTGAGATTGGGCTGGGGTTTCACAAGCAGTTCCCATTTGTGTGGTCACAGACCCTGAGACACACTGTCCTGGGCACTGGATCCCACCCGTGGTCGGTTACAGTTGAAGTGGAGGGCCCTGTTGCTTGAGTGCAGCATGGGTGCCTCTGTCGGCAGTTCCTTCTGAGTTTGTCTCCATCCATGCTGGAGCCAGCCTAGGAGCAGAGCAGTTAGGAGCTGGCCTCATTCTCTTCTCTCCCAGAGCCTCAACTGGAGATATCTCCAGCCCTGGAGCTGTGGAGCTGTCACTGGGTGCCTGGCGGATGCACCCTCTGGTGACTTGGAGTCACTGATGGCTGCAGAGAGGCTGCCTGGTCCCACGTGGCTGTAGGGGAGGCAGGTAGGACCCCAGGGCTGCAGAGGACAGGGCGGGGACCTTGCTCCTGGAGGCAGGGAGGCCCCCACCTAGCAAGCTGTGAGCTACCCTGCTGCCCATGCACGGCCAGGCCAAAACAAGCAGACATGAGGACGCTGCCTCCTGCATGGGGCCTTGCCTCAGGGCTGGGCTGCTGTCTTATGTGCACTCTGCCACTGGTGGGCTGTGAACTGAACGGGTGCCCAGCAGCACCCAGCACCCAGTGTGCAGCTTTAGCCCGGCCTCCGCCTTGCTCCCGGCGCCCCCTGCTGGCCACACACGACACTTCGCCTTAGGGACAAAGGCCGGTTGCAGTTGGGGAGGGGTCTCTGCACCAAGCAGGTAACCTGGGGCTGTAGGGGGATGCAGCGCCGGCCTATACTGACCTCACGACAAGGAGGCGAGCTCCAGGGGCTGGGGCCAGACTGTCTTTATCAAACACATCAATCTGTACAAAGCCTGCAGCAGGCGTTCATCGAGGGGAAGTCCCACCCGATTCTCAGGTGGTTCTGAAAGGTGGCCCAGGTCAATATGCTTCAGGAGCTCGAGCCCATCCCCCATGCATGTGTCTGACCAGGGATTCTCAGAGTCACCCGGGGTACCAGAGCCACCCAAGAGCTGGCAGGACAGGGCTGGCGGGAAGTCCCAATTCTGAACCTTCCTGGGACCTCAGGTTCCAGCACCTTACTCAAAACAAGACTAGCTCATTCCATGGCTCCCGGGCACTCAGAAGTTGCCCAGGGAGGTGGTTGGGCCTGAGTAACATGTTACAGGCAGGAGACAAATCAGCCCTGTGCCTCCCAGAAGGTGTGCACGGAAGGGTCCTGTGCCTCCCAGGAGGTGTGCACGGAAGGGTGCTTTGCTCGTGAAGGCCTTTGCTTGACTGCGCTCATCAGGTAGCCAGGAAAGATTTAGGAGGGGAATGTGATTTTTGTAAAAAGGAATGTCAGTAGGGAGAGCAAAGAGCCTTTTGTTCAACTTGAATACATAACTGACACAGTGCAGCGTTTGCAGAATTCCTGTCTCCTGTTTGGCTTCAAGATATTTATTTTGTTACCTGATGAATGCCTTGCTTTTAGAAGATACATTGTGTTGATCTTTGTCCCAGTTGTCGAGCTTTATAACCCCAAGGGCACAAAGCCCTTGGGCAGCTGCCCCCTCCCCTCGCTGGTACCTGGCAGCAGAGCCCGCAGATACTTCAAGGCAGAGACTCCGGCCCCAATTTTGCAATGATTGGTCAGTGACCCTTTCCGAGCCTGGAGAATGCAGCGAAAATCTGGCAGAGCAGACCTGGCTCACACACCTGTCCCTGCCTGTCCCGCATCCTGGGTGCCCTGCTCCATCAGAGCTGAAAAGGCTCCTCTTTGCTGCTCTTGGCCCCCAGGTGGGCTCTGTCCTGTGGAAAGGCACTGGTCCTAGGGTCCCGGAGGCCGTTGGCCGACCGTACAGCCTCTTGCCTGTTTCCTCCTTGTCGGGGAACTTTGTGATCATCCCTTCCCAGTTGGCCATCTACAGAACTGTCTTCTGTCCCATGTGCTGCATCTATGCCAGGTCCCAGCGAAGACATGGCCCTGCATCCAGAGCTCGTGGGGGAACATGAGAGCCATAGGCAGGTGAATGGTGAATGGGAGAGTCGCAGTGGGGCATAGGCAGGGCCCTGGTGCAGACCAGAAAAGCCCTTCTGAGGGGTTGGGCCTCCCGGAGATGTGGGCTGGGAGGGGCAGCTGAGTGAGTGACAGGGACCAAATCTGGTCAGGAGCCCTCACCTCTGCGTCTTGGGGGAGCCACGGCTGCCCCTAGGCTGGGGCGTGAGGACAACGCAGGCTTAGGTGTCACACGAGGTTCTGCAGTTAGTCCCAGCCTTTTTGAAAGGGGAGACAGTACTCAAGTTAGGTTTCAGATCTGACCCACCGTCCCATGACGCCCACGCTCAGGCTGTTCCCTAAGGAGAAGGGTGGCTGGGCCCTCGCCTGCAGGGTGGAGGGCGGGAGCGAGTGCACAGGCTCTGCTGTCTGCTGTCCGAGCCCAACAGCGGCACCATGTCCCTCCTAGAGGACACAATGGGACGCTTTGTGCTTTTGCTCAGGCTGCAGCAGTCGGCGGCAGAACAAACTAACCTCTCCTTGAGCAGTTACACAGTGGATAGTTGGGCAGATTAAAAAAAGGTTCCGTAAAAACTTTCTTTTCCTTCTCCTCCCACGTTGTACTATTGGAGGTCATTATTCCCTGGAGCAAGATTTGCCCTTTCACTGTGTCCACAAAGAGGAAAGAAAGCCACAGCCAGCCAGGGCGGCATGCCTCTTGCTGTCCTTCGCCCCCGGAGAGGAAAATGCTTCCCCTGCGTAGGGCTCAGACCCCCACCGAGTGGCCTTGCTGGGCTGCTGGGCCCTGGGGTCCCGGTGGCTGAGACCCCTGGATGTGACCCGCATCCATGAATAGGGCACTTCTGGATGGTCCCGTGTCCCAGGCGGAAAACACGTGTGTGCCACTGGGCTGTGGAGGGGGGGACTGCATCTGTGTGTCACATGACAATTTTGAAATGATGATTTTCCTTTGGTTCTTCAGCTAGTGGGGCCCCTTAGACCCAGAGAAGTGGGGTACCCTGCCCCAGGTCCCACAGCCATGAGCAGTGGGCAGGTCCCTCCCCACCCCCACTGTGGCCCTGGGTGCCGTGTGCAGGGTCGTGCGCTGCTGGCGGAAGGCCCACACCTCTGTTCCCAGGGTGCGCAGCGCTGGGCCTGTCTGCTCTGGGAGGTTCATGTGGGCTCTGTGTTCCGGGAAAGGCTGACGGGACAGTCTGTCCTGAGAGGCTGCGGGTCTGGAGGACATCTCTTCTCAGACTGGTCCCTGAGCTTTGCTGAGCTTCCCTGAAGGCAGCCCCTTGAGCCCCTCCCCCTCTGTCCTGAGGAGCTTCCTGGAAGAAGAGGTGCTGCCACCCTCATCTGGCCCTCATCCGGCTGGGGGTGTGCGGCCTCGTCTTGGTCCCTCCTTCCCGTGGGTGGGGGCATCCGGCCCCCAGGCAATGTTTCTGACAAAGTCCTCTCAGTGGTCACAGCACATGCCCAACTGCTGGGCTGTTCTGGTGGGAAAAACGTTTCACCCACACCTTGGCTGGCTGTGGCTCTGGGGTATGGAGGGGTCATCTCGTGGGGGGTGGATGGAGAGGCCCCCCTGGGCTGTGGCTTAGAGCCGTTCCTTCTTCTGGGCCTGGCTTCACCTGAGTGTGTGCGTGGACCCCGAGCTGGGCTTTCAGGCACCCCCAGCAGAGCTCAGCCCAGCCTGCTCTGACTCCCAGATTGGGACTGCAGGCTTCCGGGGCGCCCTTCTGGAGAGAGGGCAGGGGCAGGTGCTGGTGCTCGATGGGCGGCTGCCTTGGGATTCTAGTTTTGCCGCCCGCCCTGGCCAGGGTGAGTCTGAGCCTTGGTGCCCTCCCCTGGGAAATGGGCTGTCCTCTCTTGCAGGGAGGAGGCCAGGCTGAGCGCATTCCCCGCATGGGAGCCGCAGCCATGCAGGGTCTAACAGCCCCTTTTCCTCACCTCACGCCCCAACTGCCACTTTCTCCGGGGGTGACAGCAAGAGTGGAGCAGGCCTGGGTGGGTGGGTCTCAGCCTCAGAGGGTCTGGTGCTGAAGCCCTGCGAGCGGAGGCCGGGGGAGAGTCGGTGAGAGGCCCTGGGCCGGGTGCTCAGCCTCCTGGCTCCTCGACGCCCCCTCGCTGTATTTCCTCGTGGGACACGGGCTCTCTGGGGCTCCTCTGGTGTGGAAGAGAATCCTGTCAGATCAGACCCCACCCTGAGGACGCCACTTACCCTTACTCCGTAGAGGCCCCATGTCCACGTACAGCCACACCGGGGTCAGGGCTTCCACGTCTGAGTTTTGGGGGATGGGATGGAGCTTCGGGCCCCACTCCCCTGGCAGGAAACAGGGCGAGCCCCAGGGCCTCAAAGTGAACCCCAGCTGGGGCCAGGCTGTGTTAACCGAGGGAGGAGTCGGCCACTGCTCTGCCTCGAGCTGCCAAAGCTCACTTTCCAGAGAAGCTTCCAGGCTGGCCTCCCTGTGGGGTACGCCAGGGCGTCTCTCTGTGAGGCGTCTCAGACAGGCTGAGGGTCATGCAGGGACAGACAGGACACTGCACTCAGGGGCGCCCAGATTGGTGCCAGGCTCCGCTCCAGTCAACCTGGGCCTGGAGCCAGGGCTGCGGCATTGGCTGCCCCAAGGGCAGGTGCTTTGCGACTCAGGGCACCTCTTTTGGGCCTCGAAGGCCTCGCAGTTGATAAAGGACATTTGACCTGCTGCTTGCTCTGGGAGCTCTGAGTGCGTCCTGGGCCTGCCATGCTTCTGTGCCGTTGGCCTCGGGAGGATGACAGGCTGGGGAAGTTGGGGCTCTGCCGGCGCCGTGTGCTGGGATAGAATCAAAGGATAGAACAGGGCTTGTTTTCCCGCTGCCTTCACCTCCCGGTGCCCTTGGTCAGATGCGTGGACGGAGGCCAGAGCGGCCACGGTTTTGAAAAGGTGAGTGTGGGAGGCGGCGTAGCCACAGCCCCGTGCTGGGGACAGTTCTTAGGGTCTTTTCTGGCCTGTGGAACTGGAGAAAGCTGTTTTACTTCTGGCGTGAGGTTGGCAGCCCTAAGCAAAGAGCCTACTCCTTCGTGAGTTTCCAAGATGGACAGGCACTGTTCGTGGTCAAAAAGTGCTGTCTGGTCACTGCCAGAATCCCCAAACCCAAATTCCTGCCCCATCACGGTTCCCAGACGTCAGATGGCCAGAACGAAACAGGCATCTGAAAAGTGGCGCCGTGGCCTGGGGTGGGCAGACCAGAGGAAGCCCCAGGTGTGGTCCCCAGGTGGGGCCTGGGCTCTGGACCGAACCCGTGTGGCAGTCACTGCATGTCCTCCCTGAGCCCACAGGGCAGCTAGCTCCAGGGTACTGACCACAGGGGGCTCACAGCCCCCCAGCCCTGGCCGCAGCCAGCCCCCTCTTAGATGAGGAGCCATTGACTGTGCACTCGGCTGGTGACTGAGCTGCAGCTGTCCTGCCCCGACCGTATCGGACGCACTGAGAAGCCAGGGAGGTCTCCCCTGGGTGACACAGTTGGCCCCTCGTGTGTGGTGACAGATGCCCGCAGACTGGCTTTGGCAACAGACATACAGACGGTCCCGGTCCTGGCAGCCAGAGGTCCAGACCCAGGGTGCCACCTTCCCCTTCCAGCTGCCCGTGGCTCCAGGAATCCTCGGCTGCTCCGGCTCTGCCTCGCCTGGGTCTGTCTCCTCCGTGTCATTGAGGATACTTGTCATTGGCCTTAGTGCCCACTCTAATCTGGGATGATGTCATCTCAAGGTCCTTTGCTAATGACACCTATGGAGACCGCATTTGCAGCTAGGGACACATCCCTCAGCTCCACCGGACGTGAATTTGAGGGACACTGTTCAGCACATGCCACCTAGAGCCCCAAGGGGCCGGAGTGCAGAGCGGTTGGAAGGCGGAAGGCCCTGGCACAGCGGAAAGTCCACACGTGAGGAGCGACTGTGTTTCCAGGGCAGGGCCCCCTCAGCCCTGAGGTTCCGGGGTGCCCTCCCTCTCCACATTCCCATGTTCCCAGGCTGGGCAGGCGGCTCTCTCCAGGGACGCAGCGTTCACGGGGAGACGTTGTCCTCTGAGTCAGGAGCCAGAGGGTTGGCCACCTCACGGAGGACGGGGGAAGATCCCGTTCCCACGTGTGTCTGGCCACTGGGCTGTCCCCGGGCCCTGTCAGCAGGATGGCTTTAGACACGGGCGGAGTCTCCCTCCAGCCTCCGGGTGCATGGTTCCCATGGCCACATCTGTGGGACTCAGGGATCAAGGCCACTGTTCCCTGAAATCATCTCCCCAGGGCCTTTGGAGCGTTCCCACCACAATTACCCCTTTCTCAAAGGGACCCTGCTGACGAGGCAGAGGCTGCCGTGCCCGGGTCACCGCGTGTTTTTCTGGTTTGCTGCTCCCTCAGGGTTTGGCTGTGCCTTTGCTTTCATGGCAATCCCACCAGCCCCTGAGGAAGATGCCTTTTAGGGACAAGGAAGAGGCTGGAAGGTCCCATTCAGGCTCCGCGCTGAGCCTGTTCTCGCGTCTCTATGGGCTCTGGCAAATGTCACCATCTGTCCACGGTGATTCTCTTTCTCCCTTCCCTGTCACGCTGTCCCCCTTCCCGTGGGTGGAGGCTGACTGGCTAGCAGACTGCCAGGTGTGGAGGCTGGGTGACTGCTGAATGAGTGGGCCGCTCAGCCATTCCTTCCTGTCCTGCCCAGTGCCCGGGGCTTCATGTCGAAGCCAGGACCAAGCCCCAGTCTCGGGTCCGTGGGAGAGCCTGAACCGCTGCCTTCCTGCCGTCCCCCGTGAGGGGTGAGGAGTGGGTCTGCCGGCTGTACCCAAGGCTGTGAGGTTGGGGGATGTCATTCCTCTGTGCATATCCACCGACCTCCAGGACCTTAGACACAGGACAGAGAGAGGCCCTGGACAAGCTATAGCCTAGGAGGTCCCTGCAGGGCATCCCTGGCCACACTGTCCTAAGAGTGGAAGCCACATGAGTGGCTTGAGAGGGGCCCTGCCGAGCCTCCCTAGCTGGAGCTTGTCCAGGCTGGAGTGTAATGGCGTGATCTCAGGTCACTGCAACCTCCCGCCTCCCCGGCTCAAGCCATCCTCCCACCTCAGCCTCCCAAAAAGTTGAGACTACAGGTCTGCCACCACCACACCCGTCTACTTTTTGTATTTTTTGTAGAAATGGGGTTTGGCCATGTTATCCAGGCTTGTCTCCAACTTGGGCTCAAGCGATCCACCTGCCCCAGCCTCCCAAAGTGCTGGGACTACAGGTGTGAGCTGCCACACCCAGCGCAGGGACGGTTCTTAAGTCTGTGCTTGGTCAGAGTGGCTGGTATTTCTTTTCTTGGAAGTTTCAGAGGCTGCAGAATGGAACTGTGCACCCCAGGGAGCGCCACTGTGTGGGAGGTATCTGTCCCCAGCGCTGTAGTCATGGGGATGACTGTGACCACAGAATGGAGTGAGACGCTGATTAAAACATTAAAGTTATCCATGCCTGGCCTGGTGTGGTGACTCACACCTGTAATCCTAGCACTTCGGGAGGCCGAGGCGGGTGGATCACCTGAGGATGGGAGTTCAAGACCAGCCTGGCCAACATAGTGAAACCCTGTCTCTACTAAAAATACAAAAATTAGCCAGGTGTGGTGGAACTCTGTCTCAAAAAAAAAAAAAAAGTTACCCAGGCCTTAGGGCTGCCAGTGTCTGGCTCCTGCCTGAAGACCTCATGCCATGTCAAGCCAGCACATTGTCCTTAGCAAAATCAGCCACCCTCTGTGTGGGATCAGCTGCCTTTCCTGTTATGAGGCTGGAGGTGGGTTCTGGCGATTGATGTGTCTGGCAGGGACCGTGGACTGAGGCCTCCTGTCCATCACCTCAGGCTGAGTCCGGGGGAGGGTCACAGTGAATGGAGCACGTGTTTCTGGCCTTCAGGGCTCACCTTCCCCCCCTCCCACTGTGAGTGCCAGATAGGGGAGGCAGGACCTTGATTCTCAAGCAGCCTGGCAGGTCAGCATTTCCCCACTTGTAGGACAGATGCTTCCCCCTGCAGAAGTAAGTGGGCAGGACATAGTAGGGCTCTGCAGATGTGAAAGGTCTGCACATTCCAGAACATTCCATCAGAGAGCAGATGGGAGGGAGGCCAGAGGGGCTGTGGGCGTCTTGGCCGAGGTGCTGTGCAAAGTGCACTGTCCTGAGCTGCTCTGAGCTGCCCCCGCTCCAGACCTGCAGGGTCAAGCCCCGCCTGGTGACCACCCGGTGACCAGGACCTGGAACATCACACGTAGGCAGTGGGCCCCAGAGCTCATTCTTCTCAGGAGATCAAGGCCTTGGCAGGGTGGGGTGGCGGGCAGCCCTCAGGGAACCCACCAGCGTCCCCACTGCAGACTGAAGATCAAAGGCCCTGGCGCACCTGGCATCTGGGACAGACAGAGCTGGGGGCAGAGCCGCGGGCATCCAGCATGCCACAGGGAAACAGGTGCAAAACAGGAACCGGTTCCACCCACCGCGAAGGGACCCCACCGTGGGCTCTGCCGTAGGAAATCCGGTGCCACCTTTGAAGCTCGCACTTCGTGTGGGGCAATTGTCAAGGTCTTATGGGAACCTCCCTTCACGGGTCCCCTTTGAAATTTGCTCACCTCGTTGCTCCGCAGTGTTCCCTGGACCACCAAGGTGTTTCCCCTTCTTGGGCCCCCATGGTGACCTGTGGTCCAAGGCCACAAGGTGGGACACAGCAGCCCCGGGGCCCATCCCTTCCTGGCCCTGCGAGACGGGCTGGTGACTTCTCAGCACGAAGGGCACTGTCACACACGGTTCTCACATGAACTAACAGTCCACAGCCTGACCAAGATTTCCACGGGTGCCTCCAGCTGTGTGTGCGCCTGGCAGGTGGGTGGGAGGGGACCCAGCTCCTCTGTTCCGGTGGTGTCCTTGGTCTTGCTTCCAAGTGTTCCTTCCTGAAGCACACTGGTCTGTGAGACAGGTGTCTGGGGAATGTATTCCGGGCTCGAACACACCAGGCCCATTTCACAGGGGAGGTAACAGTCACAGAAAGGGCCAGAGCTGTCCTAGCAGCCAGGTGACCTTCCGGAGACACCCCTTCCCCCAAAAGACACATCCTCCTGGGGAACCCGTGAATGCTGGTGGCCTTATTTGGAAAAGGGGTCTTTGCAGATGTGACTGAGGTTCAGGTTTTGAAATGAGGTCCTTCTGGAACAGGGTGGACCCGTCACGAAGTCCAGTGACACATTTCCTCAGATAGCAAAGGAGAGAGCTCTGCACACAGCCCAGGGCTCGTTCTCGGCCCGGCAGCCCTGCCCCGTCCCTGCCCCGGCTGCAGCTGGCTGTACGTTCAACACAGTCCAGGACAAACCTGTGTTCTTCCCCAGGCCTGTCCTGTGAGCCCTGGAGGGATGGCAGTCTGTTCCGAGCGCCCCACACCCCAAGAAGCGGGGCCCTAGTGGCTCAGGGCCTTCCTTGGTGCCGCTGCCAGGATGCAAACCGAGGTTCCCCGGCTTCGTACTGCCTGGACACTCGTGTCATGAGGTCTCAGGGAACGTTCTTAAAGACAACTGGGGCTGCTTGACCCTTCCCTCCTGAACTTCTGTAGCGTCTGAGGGGCCCTCCTGGGCGGTGGTCAGAGCTGCCGGTCCCCTCTCAGGTGGGCACAGCACAGGGCCTCCAGTGGGGCCACGTTCCTCTGGTTGTGGTTGGAAGCCTGCACCCTCCATGTGGCTCAGCAGGTACATACCATTTGTCACCGTGAAAAGCCTTCACTCCAGCATTTTTTTTTGCTATGTGTTTGGCTCCAGGAACATTCTGGAACTGGCAGCATGACCTCTGTTCAGGGCTCTCTAACCCAGCATTCCTTTCTTTGGCCCCTGCCAGGTGATGTGTCCAATCTAGATCCCAAGTTCTCATTTGAAGGCACCAAATTGGACGTGGGGAACATCGTGCTGGCATTATACAGCGGCCTCTTTGCCTATGGAGGATGGTAGGTTCTGGAATGTCTGGGTCCCTTGGTCTGGGGACACACATTCCCTGACGTGTCCAGGAATCCCAAACCTCCCAGCCATCAAGGGGCAGTTAAAGGGAGTGGACGATATAGAGTGGCCGGTGACCCTCCAGATTCACCCACACCCCAACAAAGCGTGGGGAGGCCGCCCGCTGCAGCCCTGCTCTGGCTCCAGCTCTGTGGCTCAGTCTTGGTGGGCGAAGGTGGCAGGTGGAGGCAGCTGAGCCCTGCGGCCCCTCCGGGTCCCCAGCCTGGCTCCTGCGCTCAGGCAGGCCTCACAGGGACCTGAGAATCACCCCGGTAGGGCAAGCGGGCAGGAAATATGCAGGAGGGCCTGGAAGGGGTAGAGGGACCCCCGGAGCAGACAGGAGGCTGAGCGTCCACTCCAGGTCTGCTTTCCAGCCCAGCGAGCAGACCACTGGGGTTGGGGGGGTCAGGCTCACCAGCTGCCCTGGGGTGCTCTCTACCCGGTGATTTCTTTTCCCTGGTGAGGGTCAGATCATTTGAAAGCTGTTCTCTAAATTTTAGGAATTACTTGAATTTCGTCACAGAGGAAATGATCAACCCCTACAGGTACGTGCAAGAATGGACGGAGGCGTCTTTTTTCATTATTTTACTGTGAGGCAGGAAGCAGCCACGTTCCACTTGAAGCTTGTTGGTTGGCTCAGGCCAGCGATTGGGGCCTCTAGGGCCAGCAGGATGTGGAGCGGGTGGCTTCTGGCCATGTGGCTCTGAGAACGGTTTCTCTGGAGAACAGGTGGCAAGTGAGGCCCCCACTCAGGGCGGGATGGTACAGAGGAGCCGCTTGGGCTCTCGGCTCTGGTCCCTGGCTGTGCAGCTCGTGGGCAGAGCCTTAGGATTCAGACCGGGGCAGCCTGACTTAGCTCGCCTGAGCCCTTGAGGTCACTCAGAAGAATCCCTGTTTCTCAGGTGGGGAAGCTGAGGCCATGGCCAAGCACCAGCCAGGCCTGTGCAGTGTCCCGCTCCAGGCACAGCCTCCTGCCGCCAGCCTGTGCTCTCTTGCTGCTTCCCACCTTCCCCGAGAAGCTGGGCACAGAGGCTGGAGCTGCTGCTGGCGAGGAGCCCACCTGGCTGCTGGGCACAGGGTTTGGCTTTCAGCCTGGGCTGCGTTGGGTGTCATGTCATCCCTGTTCCTTCCAGAAACCTGCCCCTGGCCATCATCATCTCCCTGCCCATCGTGACGCTGGTGTACGTGCTGACCAACCTGGCCTACTTCACCACCCTGTCCACCGAGCAGATGCTGGCTTCCGAGGCCGTGGCCGTGGTGAGTCGCTACCCGCCAGCTTCCACCAGGGGTCTGAGGCTGTGACCAGCGCATCCCCTCCAGACTGGAGAGGTGCCCCACGTCTCTAAGCCTCCCCTACCCGGAGGAGTAGAGTGGTGGTCTCCCCTCACAACAGCCGCAGAGGAAGTGTCTGGGGATCGTCCTCGACCTCGGCTGCTGGGGAGAGTCACAGGGGAGAGGGGTTTAAAATCTGATGCCAGGCCACACCCAGAACCAGCTGTAAGCCAGAAGACCTAGGGAGTCCAAGGCAGCGGTCATTTTACATCTGAGTGCAGAAAGATTGGAGTGTGCCACAGACTAGGGTTCTTTAGAGGGCACGGCTGCTGCTGGCTTGGCAGGCCGGAGGCCAAGCCCGGGCAGTGTCACTGAGCAGCTCAGCCAGGCTGGCCCCGTAGCTCCCAAGGCTCCTCCCGTTGCCCTCCCAGGGCCGGGGGAACAGGGAGTGGGCGCTCTGGCCAGCTTCCTACTGAACAAGCTCTGACTCCCAGCCCACTGCCTGCAGGGCACCGTGCTGGGCCTGCAGAGGACCCCAGATAGGGAAGGCAAAATCCCCACCTGGAGGCCGTGGCTTGCTCCAGGGAGTCCAGAGGAAGGGGCAAACCAGGACCAGCGAGTGCTCCCCCACAAGCAGGCTGGGCAGGTGCCGCTGGAAAGCCCTGTCCTGGGAAGTCCCCCCAGAGGCCAGAATCCAGCCCAAGAGGTCCTCTGCAGAGGGCTCTTGTGAGCGCACAGGGCTCCTGGTGAGCGCGGGGAGGGCGAGAGCCAGCCAGGGGGGCCCATCTCACTGCTTGTGCCTGCCTAGGACTTCGGGAACTATCACCTGGGCGTCATGTCCTGGATCATCCCCGTCTTTGTGGGCTTGTCCTGCTTCGGCTCCGTCAATGGGTCCCTGTTCACGTCTTCCAGGTGAGCATAGCCCTACCCACAACAGGCGAGGGAGGCCCAGGCCTCATGGCCCGGTTCAACATGTCCCGTGTCTGTAAAGGGTTTGTCTCTGTGATACTGGGGATACACCGTTGCTGCAATAGGCCAGGCACGGTGGCGCATGCCTGTCATCCCCGCACTTGAGGAGGCCGAGGTGGGCAGATCGCTTGAGCTCAGGAGTTCGAGACCAGCCTGAGCAACATGGCAAAACCCTGTCTCTACAAAAATATACAAAAATCAGCCAGGCGTGGTGGCATGTGCCTCCGTAGTCCCAGCTGCTTGGGGTGCTGAGGTGGAAGGATTGCTTGAGACCAGAAGGTTGAGACTGCAGTGAGCTGAGATGGTGCCACTGCGCTCCAGCCTGGGTGACAAAGTGAGACCATCTCAAAAAAGAAAAAAAAAAAGGCAGCAAGCTCAAATAATACAGAAATAAAGGAAGCGTGAACTTTGGCCCTCGTCTCCCTGCTCCTGCCTGGAAGTGACACAGCCGTGGTGTCCTGGATGCCCATGGCTGCCGCTCAACCCCCTGGGCCGCAGTGAGCAGTGGTTCCCAAGTTTCTGTCCTTGCCAGCTGAGTTGGTTGGGGACACTGAGAGGCCCACAGCCAGCAGCTGGAGGGGCCTGGTTCCCACTCTGGCCAGAGAGGCCCAGACAAGCCAGGCACAGACCCTGTCCACTCCCCAGCCTGCCATGTCCCCTGTCCCTGTGCTGAGTGGTGAGGCCGTGGCTGACTGCCACTCTGTTCTGTCCACAGGCTCTTCTTCGTGGGTTCCCGGGAAGGCCACCTGCCCTCTGTCCTCTCCATGATCCACCCACGGCTCCTCACCCCTGTGCCGTCCCTTGTGTTCACGGTGAGCCTGCTGCACAGCCCGTGCCCTACGTCCCTGGGGGTGGTCCAGGGACTTCCCAGAGGGAGGCTGCCACAGCTTGCAGCTTTGTCTCGGGTGTGGACTGGGTGGCAGCTCAAACGTGGCCTCCGCCGAGCTCCGCTGCATGCCAGAGAGTGCTGGAGGGCCTTTAGATTTTATTCCAGAAACAATATATGGTGACTGCCACAAGCAATTTAGTCCATCAGAAATGCGGGAGGCAGAAGCTCCACCCAGGTTGCTGCTCTGCTGGCTGCCTAGCTCGCTGCACTTCTGCTTCTGCGGGCGCCTGCCCCTTGTTCGTTTCTCAGCGGGGTGCATCACATGCAGTCTCCTCCCACTTCTCCTGCATCTTTCCATGCCAGCGCCTTTGATTGCCTTCGTTCCCTCTTGCTGTGTCACACATCACTCCAAAACGTAATGATCTAAAAGGAAAAGCTGAGGCAGCCGGGCGCGGTGGCTCAAGCCTGTAATCCCAGCACTTTGGGAGGCCGAGACGGGCGGATCACGAGGTCAGGAGATCGAGACCATCCTGGCTAACACGGTGAAACCCTGTCTCTACTAAAAAAATGCAAAAAACTAGCCGGGCGAGGTGGCGGGCACCTGTAGTCCCAGCTACTTCGGAGGCTGAGGCAGGAGAATGGGGTGAACCCGGGAGGCGGAGCTTGCAGTGAGCTGAGATCCGGCCACTGCACTCCAGCCTGGGCAACAGAGCGAGACTCCGTCTCAAAAAAAAAAAAAAAAAAAAAGGAAAAGCACTTATTATCCCACAGTTTCCGTGAGTCAAGCATTCAGGGAGCTGGTGCCTGGAGCTGTGGTCTCATCCGAGGGTGTGACCAGGGCTGGAGAGGCCACTCCCATGGTGGCTTCCTGCATGACTGTGGGCTGCAGGCCCCACCCCTCAGCACACTGGCCTCCCTACAGGCTGCTTCCCCCAAAGCCAGTGAGAGACAGCAGAGGAAGCTGTGGTCTGGCCTCAGAGATCCTGGCCCTTGCTTACTAATCCTTCCCTGTGTTAGAAGCGAGTCAGGAAGGGCAGTGAGTCCCAGACTCTTTGGCAGCTACACGGTCCTCGGGAGCACGGCTGTGCTGGGGGTCACAGAAACAGTTTTCTTGGTGGCCACTGAGTTAGTTCAGGTTGTGGCCCTCACACACAAAGCCACAGTCTGGCGGAGCCCAGCTGCGTGTGTGCACTGTGCTCTTCACCTGTCCTTAACCCAAATGTGGTCTCCATTTCCTTCTCCCTTCCCTCCTCCTTCCCTCCTCCTCTCCTCCTTCCTTCTCTCCTTCCCTCCTCCTCTCCTCTTCCCTTCCCTCCTCCCTCCTCCCTTCTTCCCTCCTCCTCTCCTCCTTCCTTCTCTCCTTCCCTCTTTCCCTCCTTCCCTCCTCCTCTCCTCCTCGCTTCCCTCCTCCCTCCTTCCCTCCTTCCCTCCTTCCCTCCTCCTCTCCTCCTCCCTTCCCTCCTCCCTCCTTCCCTCCTTCCCTCCTCCTCTCCTCCTTCCTTCTCTCCTTCCCTCCTTTCCTCCTCCAAGACCTTGCATGTTGCTCAGATGAGGTTTCTTCTTTAAAACAAAATTCCCTGGTGCTCAGCTGGGCCCAGCCAGGATAGACGGTCCCCAGTGGCCACCACGGCCCTCCCCAGCCCTAGCTGTGGGCCCCGGGCTCAGCCACCTGTCTCTCTCTTCCAGTGCGTGATGACGCTGCTCTATGCCTTCTCCAAGGACATCTTCTCCGTCATCAACTTCTTCAGCTTCTTCAACTGGCTCTGCGTGGCCCTGGCCATCATCGGCATGATTTGGCTGCGCTATAGAAAGCCCGAGCTGGAGCGGCCCATCAAGGTGAGCCCAGGGCCTCTGGCTGCCCCAGGCACCCTTCACAGAGGCAGGGTCCATGGGTCCTAAGGACCCTGAGTCGGGAGCTAGCATCCCAGCTCAGCCCCTGGACCTGCCCCCGCCTGCATGCACCTGGGCAGGGCCACGTCCACATCAAGCCCGAGTCTCCCCTTGGCAAACCAGGGCTCATGCCGCAGGGGGTCCCAGTGGGAGGGGTGCAAAGCTGTGTGTGCCCATGCTTTTACAGCAGACACAGGATCAGCTAATTCTGGTGATGACTATTGACCCAGCTACAAGAGTGCCAAGTGTGATTGCAGGAGCTGGGGTTCCTCAGAGGACAACAGATGGCACAGAGCTTGTGCTCCCTTGAATGGAGGGAAGCAGATAAGGACACTGCAGTCATAGGTGGGCGGTGGTGAACCCCTGCCAGGGGCAGCGTAGAGCCGGGCCTGGCACGGCATTCAAAGGGCCGTCGTGGCTGTGCTGGCAGGTGGAATACAGGGTACCCGGCCCAAGGAGCACCTGGGCCCCGCTGGAGTCTCCTGGACTCTCCCCACCCCCAGCAGCTCATTCAGAGGGGCAGCTGTTATCAGTGAGCTGCTTTCTTCAAAAAGGGGGCCGTCCAGCAGAGACCATGCTCCTGCCTGGGGCCCAGCAAGCCACACTTTCCTGGCTGTGACACAGAACGAGAGGCCAGAGCCCCTGGTGGCTGCTGGCCAGTAGCTTTTGTCACTCAGCTAGCATATGGCTATCACAGGAGCCCAGCTTCCCTGCCCAGACCATCTCTCCCTCTGTGTTCCTGAAGCCAGGGGTGCCTGTGAACGCTGTTTAACAGGGGCTTTAGGCCGGGCGCGGTGGCTCAAGCCTGTAATCCCAGCACTTTGGGAGGCCGAGACAGGCAGATCACGACGTCAGGAGATCGAGACCATCCTGGCTAACATGGTGAAACCCCGTCTCTACTAACAATATAAAAAATTAGCCAGTCACGATGGTGTGTGGATGTAGTCCCAGCTACTCGGGAGGCTGAGGCAGGAGAATGGCGTGAACCTGGGAGGCAGAGCTTGGCAGTGAGCCGAGATCGCGCCACTGCAATCCAGCCTGGGCAACAGAGCGAGATTCCGTCTCAGGAAAAAAAGGAAAAAAAAAAAGCGGGCTTTAAAATACGGTCAGCACAAGAACCCAGATGCAGCCCCGAAAGAAGGCTGCAGAGGGCGAGGAGGAGCCGCCCTACATGGGCACCAGCTTGTGCCTGCTGTGCCAGCCTAGCCACAGGGCCTTGGAGGGCAGCAGGAGTCCCAGCCTGGCCCAGGAGAGGCAGCACAGGGCAGTCACCGGGCACGGCGGGGGCTCAGCCCCCATGGGGACCTGCGTGTGGGGTAGGCTTGGCTCTGCCCACCGTGAGCCTGGGCATGGGGTTGGCGTCTGTTCCCTGGTGACAGGGCAACCATGTGGCCTGCACTGATGGGCTAGGACACGTGGTCAGCCCTGCGTCTCCCAGGGTGCCCTGTCCAAGTATGGATTCAGGACAGCTGAGTCAATCCCACAGCCGTGCCGAACCATGGGTCACGGGCTGGGCCTGCAGGTTCCTCACAGCTCTGCCTGGCTTCTGTGCCAGGTGGAGCTTGTCTGCTGAAGGTGACAGTTTAGGCTACAGCTTCAGGGTTGGGCTTTTGCTCAGTGGTGTCCACAACAGGGTCTCCAAGAGGGTGGTCTCCTGGCTTCTTAGTGGGTGGCCACTGTCTCCTGGAAGCACCAGGCCCCTGCGTGTCTTGGCGGCTCAGGGTTTCCAGGCCTGTGATGTGGGAATGGAGCTATGACCTTCCCTGCCCGTGGGAGGCCTCGGGAGATGAAGCTGGCTCCTTCCATCCCTCATCAGCAGCCGCCTGAGCCCCTGGCAACATGCCCAGCACTGTGTGCAGAGTCTAGGGCGGGACAGGCCGGTGTGTGAGGCAGATCCAGGCCCAGCACTGTGCAGAGTCTAGGGCGGGACAGGCCGGTGTGTGAGGCAGATCCAGGCCAGCACTGTGTGCAGAGTCGAGGGCAGGACAGGCCGGTGTGTGAGGCAGATGGGGGGCAGCTCACATCCTGGTGACCTGGAAGTCAGCAGCTGTGGGTGTGGAGGGCCCAGGAGGGCTGAGGAACCTCGGGGCATGGGGGAGGGAGGCTCATCCAGGCCCTGTCCTCTGCCCCAGGTGAACCTGGCCCTGCCCGTGTTCTTTATCCTGGCCTGCCTCTTCCTGATCGCTGTCTCCTTCTGGAAGACGCCCGTGGAGTGTGGCATCGGCTTCACCATCATCCTCAGCGGGCTGCCCGTCTATTTCTTCGGGGTCTGGTGGAAAAACAAGCCCCAGTGGCTCCTCCAGGGCATCTGTGAGTATCTCGCTGGCACGCAGCCCATGGTATCCTCTGCCCTGGGCAGTGAAGGGATTTGAGAGGCGTCGGCCATCTCCACCCACATGGAGCCAAGCGTTTTGGGTGGCAGGAGGGTTCGGGTCCCTGCAGTGTCTGCCAGTGACACACAGCCCACATGTTTCAGGGATAAGACGCTCAGCGCAGCACCAGCTAATCTCTCAGGACGAGGGATTCCAGAAAACCAGGCTACTGCTGCCAAGTAACAAAATCTTGCTGGCTGCCACCAGCTGACGCAGCAGACTTACCACGAAAGGCAGAAAGAGGCAGAGGCAGGTGGATCAGTTGAGGTCAGGAGTTCAAGACCAGCCTGGCCAACATGGTGAAACTCTCTCTACTAAAAATACACAAATTAGCTGGGCGTGGTGGCACACACCTGTAATCCCAGCTACTCAGGAGGCTGAGGCAGGAGAATCGCTTGAACCCGGGAGACAGAGGTTGCAGTAAGCTGAGACCTCACCATTGTACTCCAGCCTGGGTGCCAGAGCAAGACTCTGTCTCAGAAAAAAAAAAAGGCAGAAGGAGAAACCCCCTCTCTGACCCTCTGTGCAGCAGCGGCCCCAGGCGTGCTTTACCACCAAGCTCAGGACCCCGTCCTCAGCGCCTGTCAATGTGGCCAGGCTACTAGAAAAAGGCCGGGGTGCCTGCGGGCCTAGACGCTGATCCCCGTGTTACTGGGTGGCTTTGAAAATTCCTGGGATGGCAGCAACACAGGCAGGGAGACCCCCCACCGCAGCCCCACACTCTGATCACCGCCAGGGTCCTGGTAGAACATTTGCCTCAAACTTTGCAGTGGGATCTGCATTAACTGTCATTCAGGACACCAAGAGCTTAAAGCAAAACCCCCTGTCTATCCTGAAACCAGTCTCCCTCCCCGGAGCGATGTCTCTGTAGAAGTCCCAGGCATGACAGGTTTTCCGAGAACCCTTAGCAGATTGGCCCCTCCAGCCTTGCCTGCAGGACAGCCTGGCTGCTGTGAACAGTCCGGGTGTGTGTCCAGGTGCTGGCCCGGGTGTGGACCTGCAGGAAGGCCTGTCATTTACCCGTTGCACTTTGCCGAGACCCAGGGCCTGGTTTGTGCGCTCCACGGGCTGCGCTCCACCTCCCCAGGGTTCTGAAGCAGGCGAGGGGTGGGCCGAGTGGGATGCGGCACTTCTGCATTTCAGCAGGAGACGGCGCCTCGGGCACCCGGTATCCACCTGCACAAGTACACAAGGGAGGGTTCCTTAAAATCCCAGCTCTGGCTTCTCTGCAACTTCGGGAGGGGCGGCAGTGCTGGGTTAGGTGACAGCAGGGCTGGGGGAGCCCCAGCTCACGCCCCCACGTCCCACTGGTGCTTGTCCAGCCCCCAGGCTAACACAGCTGTCTTCTCTCCTGACAGTCTCCACGACCGTCCTGTGTCAGAAGCTCATGCAGGTGGTTCCCCAGGAGACATAGCCAGGAGGCCAAGAGGCTGCCAGAGGAGCGTGCACAGAGGCCAGTTAAAGCAGCTCACGGCCTCGAGCCCACCCCGGTTCCCCACCGTCCACCGCTCAGCTGCGCATCCCAGTCTCTCGCTGTCCCTCCCAGGTCGGGCAGCGGAGCTGCTCTGAAAACTCTGGTACGAATCTCCTCCCTCAGCTGAGGTCGAGTCAGGGACCCACGTGTGCCTGTGCTCCTGCCCAGGAGCAGCGTTTGGTCTCGTTGGGACCCTTTTCCCTTCCCTCCTTTGTTTACTTGTTTGTTTGTTTTTTTTAACTTAAATGTTGGGTCAACTTGACACCACTAGGATGATGGTTTTTTAAGGAGCTAGGGAGGGCAGGAGCCTTCCTTTCTCCCCTTCCTTTCTCCTGCACACTATGTGCCCCAAGGGACCAGACCCTGGGCGAACAGAGCTACTGAGACTTGAAACCTCATTGCTACCATAGACTTGCACTGAACGCCGGACAGCTGCCCAGACTCGTGTTTCTGACATTCATGAAAACCAACCCTGTGGGCTTCTGTCTCTGCCTGAGGGTTTGCAGAGCGGAAACTCAGCCGCAGGGTGGCACTGGGATGGGCGTGGGGGATCCAGGCGAGGTGGAGGGTCCGAGGTGGGTGATTCCAGAGCTCCTCCCAGGAGGTGTACCCGAGGCCCTGTTGGACTCCAGACCGTATATCCTAGCCCCAAGACACCATCCCAAGCCAGGGAACAGCCCCGGGGGGCGGGGGGTGCCAGCATCTCCCCTGGCTCACCAGGCCTGGCCTCTGGGCAGTGCGACCTCTTGGCTATTTCTGTGTCCAGTTTTGGTGGCTGAGTTCTGGTTCATGCAGACAAAGCCCTGCCCTTCGGTCTTCTAGACACAAGAAAGGCAGACACACCGTGGCCAGGTATCCAAGTGGGAACCCACTCTGGGCTCCACACAGCAGTGTCCCCTGTCCTGGAGGTCACAGCTACCCTCAGGCTCCAAAGCTTTGGCCTCTGTGCTGCCCAAATCCCTGCCCAGCAGCCCCTTCTGGCCAGGGCTGGGTTCCGGCTCCCGGCCAAAGCACCTCCCCACTCTCCCTGTCACCCTCACGTCTTGTCCTGGTCCTCCTGATGCCCGTTGTCTAGGAGACAGAGCCAAGCACTGCTCACCTCTCTGCTGCCTGCGTTTGGAGGCCCCTGGGCTCTCACCTAGTCCTCACCCTCCTGCAGAGAGAGAAATAGCAGCCCCCACTGTTTCTGTTGTTCCTGTGAATTTTTTTCCCTATGGGAGGCAGCCAAGGCCTGGCCAGTGTGGCCCACTTTCCTGAGCTGTTGCTGCCTCTGTGGCAGCAGCCAGGGGCCCCCAGAACGAGAAGACCCTACCGGGGCCCCTCCTGAGCTCTGGGAGGCTCTGTCTTCTCAGGCCCCCGGCTTCTCTTCTCCCCAGCTAGAGGTGGAGCCAAGTGGTCCAGAATCACTCCAGTGCTCAGCTGTGGCTGGCAGAGTTGGCCTGTGGCACAGCCCTGAGTACCCCAAGCCGGGAGCCACCGGAGCAGGGCTGGACATGGCTTTACTGACCAGCGGCTGCTCAAGCCGCAAGCTCTGAGCAAGTGCTCAGTGGAGCCTGCCGCCCCCTGCCTGGGCCCCAGGACCCCCTCACCATCCAATGGGCCTGTAGAAACCTGATGGACAGTTTGGGGACCCGGGGCCAGATGTCCATCTCTCTTGCTTGAGGAATGAAGACTTTTTATTCCAGAGCCCAGGGGCCCATCCAGCCCTGGCACCCCCGCCCCGTTGCTTCCCGCTGCACATGGACCGACTTCCACAGCGTCTGCTCATGGGTACTGCATCGTTCCTGAGGCCGAATTCCACTCGTCCAAGGGACAGCCCACAGTCTGGATGCCGAAGACCACCAGTGGGCAGATGGACTGACTGTTGGGCAAGACCTCTTCCCTCCGGGCCTGTTCTCTTGGCGGCAGATAAGGACAGTAGCTGGTGCCCTCCCTGCCTGGCGCGTTGCTGTGCGAATCCAGGAGGCAGTGGACATTGTAGGCAGCCACAGCCCCGGGTCTGGGAGAGGTGCTGCCTGGACGCATGCTTCCTGCTGGAGCTGGTGGGGCCCATGCACGACGCCAGCCTCTTCCCTTCCCGCCTCGGGTAGGGGTCCTCGGGACGCCGTTCTGTTCCAGCCTCCTGCGCTGGGAGGCGGGCATGCCTCAAGGATGCAGGGAGCCAGCGGACTCTCGATGACACGTGCTTGCCTGTTGGCTGCTGCGGCTGTGGGCGAGCATGGGGGCTGCTCTGTGTCTGTTGTGGGAAGTAGCTGCTGAGTGAAATGGCGGGGGGCCGCTGGGGTCCATCTTCACACCGCATAGGTCTCTTCCAGGCGTCTGGGCTGGAGTGGGAGCTCCTCCGCAGAAGGTCGATGGGGGGTCCAGTCAGTGATCCTTGGTGCTGTGTGCCCCACCCCAGCCTGGAACCTCACTTCAGAAGGTAGGGGCCGTGTCCCGAGGTGCTGACTGAGGCCTGCTTCCCCTCCCGCTTCCTGCTGTGTTGGAGTGCCACAGGGGACCAGGGCCACCACAGGGGACCGTCTCAGAAGACTTCGCTTTTCCGTCCCGTTTTCTCCACACTCCACTGACAAACGTCCCCAAAGGTTTCCACTTGTGGGTTTCAGGTGTTGTCAAGCACACCCCACCAAAACAAGCAAGTGTTTTTTCAGTCATTTCGCTTTTTTGTTTTGTGCTAACGTCTTACTAATTTAAAGATGCTGTCGGCACCGTGTTTATTTATTTCCAGTGGTCGTGCTCAGCCTTGCTGCTCTGCGTGGCGCAGGTGCCACGCCTGCTCCTCATCTTGTGTCCCGACCACGCAGGGCCATCCACTGTGACGTCGGCTGACCAGGCCGGACACCCTCTGCCGAGTAATGACGTGTGTGCCTGGGACCGTTTTTATTCTGTGTTAATGGCTAACCTGTTACACTGGGCTGGGTTGGGTAGGGTGTTCTGGCTTTTTTGTGGGGTTTTTATTTTTAAAGAAACAATCGTCCTACCGCTGATGTTCTGTGTTCTTTTCTTCCGCGCCGGGCTCTGTGTGCAGGAACATTCCTGGCCCCTTCTTGGCCACCCCATTCCTTCCCACCTTCACATATTCATTCATTCATCCACCAACAGCCCACTGAGGCCGCCAGGTGGGGGTGAGCCATGGACCGGTAGCATAGGCATCACATGTGAGCACGCACCCCTTGAGGACGTGGGGGCTGAGCCGGGATCTCGGATCTGCCTCGGGAGTAGAGGGCAGGCAACCTGCACAGGGACATTCAGGTGGAGATCACCTGGGAGGAGGGGGAAGGTTCCAGTCCCAGGGAGCTGCAGGGGTGAAGTTGGGAAGGGCTTGGAAGTCACCCGCTGAGAGGATGCAGGGCTCCAGATCCTGGGAGGTCAGGAAGGAAGCTTTTCTCTAGGCTGGGATCAGAGCAAGAGAGGAAGCAGCATTGATTCTGTTCCCAGAACACTCTCGAACCTCTCAGTTAAGAGGGCAAGTCCGGGGCTCAGAGCATGAACCCCTCATCTACCTCCCGGGTGGGAGGGCAACCGTGGGGCTCCATCCTGGATCCAGTGGAGGTGCCTGTCTGCAGGACCCATGCAGTCTTGTCCCAGCTGAACGGGAGGTGGGGGGCAGGGATTGGGGTCACAGGCCCTGAGTGGGTCCCATAATCTGAGTCTTATCCTGGAGCCACCAAGTCCCATAAGGAACCAGGAAGGCTCCAGGTGCCAGAAATATGAAGTCACTGGAGTGAGCAGTCAGCTCCACGGGGTGTTAGCAAAGAGGCCTCCTGGCTGCAGGTCTCCTGGGACTGGGGGCTGGGCAGCTTTTCCCTAGTGGGCTGGGCACCCTCCTTCCCGCGGCCCTTTCATTAGGGAGACCTTGCCCAGTGGTGGACCAGGGCATTCTGGGGTGCCAAGTGTTGGGATTCCAGGCATGAACCACTGTGCCTGGCCAAAGGTTTTCTTTTGTGGGGGATGTGAACAAGGCTGGAAAGAATTCATCCTGGCCGAGGGGGTCCAGGTTCAGGGTCTGCCGGAGGGAGAGGAGATGAACTCGAGTCTGGTCAACAGGCATTTCGTTCTGATGGATCTGTGGGGACAAAAACAGCTCAGAGAATCATTGATGAGACCAAGAAAGGTGCTGTGTATGGCCTGGCCTCATCCCGGGGGGACCCAGAAAGGCCTGCCATGCATGGTCTGCCTTCCCTCCAACTGACGCTTCAATGCCTTGCACCGTGGGAGAAAGCGGGCGTAAACGAATGGTGTGTGGCAGCTCCCTCTCCCCCAGAGAGAGGGTGAGGGGGAGCGTTTGTGGGGACGGGAGCCCCAAACACATTTGAATGAAGCCGCTTATCAGGTGCGCCCTCCCCAGGAGAGCAGGGCTTCCTGAAGGAACCAGTGACCAATCCTCTCACCGCCCCCTCACTGCAGAAAGCCCAGGTCTCGCCATGACCAGCCCTCTCCTGCTACCTCGCCCTCCTGCAGAGCTCCTTGCTGGGAGCCTGTCTGCCCGTGAGGCCCCGCTGGACAGAACTCTGGGGCAGATCTTAGGACCTGCTGGGAACTGCGGTTGGACGCGCATGGAGGCCTGGAGACACGTTAAACCCTAACCCCCGGTGTAGGAAAGGGAGGGAAACAGAAGGCAGGAAGGCACTGGCCTGGAAAGCGGGGACCTCGGCTCTGTGGTGCCCCGGCCCCTCCCCCAGCCCAGGGGCAGCTGCGTTCACCAGCTCTGATGTAAAAGGGTCTTGGCCCCTGAGAGGACCGGAATCCATGTGCTTCTGCCTCTGTGCTCAGAGCCGATCTGCCTAACCCAGCTCAGGGTGAGAGAAGAAGGAGGAAAGGGGGAAGTGGGGAGGAAAAAAGGGGAGAGGAGAGAGAATTCCCCTGGCCAGGGGATGGGGGCCACGGCCCTAATCAAGCAACAGCTCCGGCAACTCCGCCTTCAGGCCTGGAGAGGCTTCCAGTGCAGAGGAGGATGGAGGACAGAGGAAAGCAGAGGGAGGAGGAAAAGGCGGTGGTGGGAAGAGCCCGACACAGAAGACGGTGGGCTGCAGGCTGGGACCCCTCCCGGTGACTCCTGCATCCTAGACAATCCTCCTGAGCTCGCCACACTGTGCTTGCCAGCTGTGTTTGTGAGAGCTGCACGCCTGGGACAGGAGGAGGCAACCCTGCCCTGGAGTCAGCCAAAAGCACCTGAGGGCATGGGCTTCACAGGCTGCGGGAATTGTGGAGGGAGGTGAATGGGGATCCTAGCCCGGGCAGGGTGGGGAGCCAACATCTGGGCAGAGAGGGGGTGCAGGAGTCCTGCAGGGAACAGCGGCTCTGCCTGGGTGTCCTCTGGTCACTCCCCACCTGGGCTGGGTCACCGCCAACTGTCCCAAACACGGGATGCCTCTCTGGCCTCTAAAGAGCCTGGAAGTCCTTGGTCTTCAGCCAAAACCCTGCAGAGATGGTGATGGTGGGGAGGGGTCCTCAGCCTGGGGAGGGGCCACTCCTTGGGAGAGCACGGAGGGGAGACAGGGGATGGAGATGGCTCTTCCAGCACCGCCCGCCTGCCCACTGAGACCACAGATGACACAGGCTCGGTGCCCACACTGGGCCCTACACACCCTGCCCCTACCCCTCCCTGGGCAGCCTTGGTGGGAACCCTAATTCACTTGCTCTAAGGACGAACATTCTAGGAGCATCTGCTCTGAGGGACAGGGGAGGTGGGGTCACACTGAAGCTCCTTCAGCTGGATTTCTGGGGGCCCTGGATCCCCACTGTCCCGAGGTTCTGTGCTCCCCGTGGCTTGGCCTGAAGGCTCCAGTGTGGGAAAGTGAACTGAGCCTACAGCACCCAGAGGAGGCGGCCAGGTGCCACCCTGTCTCAGGGAAGAGAAAATGGGACTCCAAAACATTCCTTCACCTGCCTGGGGTGATCCAGGGGAGCTGAGAGGTCAGAGTGGATCCGTGTGCATTGGATGCAAAATGGTAGGATGCACGCAGTGGGAGCATCTCACAAACCTGTGCATCCGGATGATCCGGGCACCTGGAGGGTGTGGGCACCTGGAGGGTGTGGGCACCTGGTGGGCCTGGGCACCTGGAGGATGTGGGCACCTGGAGGGCCTGGGCACCTGGAGGACATGGGCACCTGGAGGGCCTAGGCACCTGGAGGATGTGAGCACCTGGATGATGTGGGCACCTGGAGGGCCTGGGCACCTGGAGGACATGGGCACCTGGAGGGCCTGGGCACTTGGAGGACCCACACACATGGAGAACCCGGGTTCTCCAACCTGTGCACCTGGAGGGCCTGGACACCTGACCCCTCATCCAAAAGACTGCCCCTCCCTTCCCTCCCACCCTCCTTCCAGGCCTGGCCTCAATTCCTCACAGGGCAACCTGAGTGCAAGACACCTGGCCTCATCTCCAGTGGAAACGCAAATGCTCACCCCGAAGGTGCTGTTGTGCTTGTCCAACCTTCTCCCTCCAGCCAGAAACGCCTACATTCCTGTCCCTTGTGCATGTGCAGCCACACCAAACAAAGAGGCCCTGCACTGACCTGTTCCCTGCTTGGGGTCCAGTTCCTACAAGACCCAGCCCTTTGCCTTAGAGCCATGGGGTGAGTACTTTCTGCGAGTGGGAACTCAACTGCACCACGAGAGCGAGCCTTGTAAAACGCACTGGCACCCTGGGTGGACAGATCCATCCCAAAACTAGTCTCAGCCAGCTTCGTTCCAGATTAAATCCTCCCTGGGTCAAAGAGGGTGAGGAAAGGTTCCAGAATTTGCCTCTCTCTCATTGACCTCTGCAAAGGCTGGCTGGGGAATGGGTGTGTGGCCCTAACCTCACCTCCAGCCAAGGGAGGGTCCTTACCGGTGAAATAACACCCCAAAGTCAAGGCCTTGGTGTCTGGCTGTGACCTACCTCTGGTCACCGCCCCTCCAAGCTCTCTGAGTGTCACGTCATCTGGGCTGCCCCGAGCGCACCCCCTCCTCGGTAGGAGGTCCCAGCTAATCCCGCTGCTGTTCCCATGAACGGCAAAGAGAATCCCCTTAATCCCCTTGACAACTCCTGACAGCTGGGAGAGAGGCGTGGGCAGGTCTGGGTGAGGACACGGTGGGCTTGGACCCAGGCTCCCGAGAGATTGGACGCTCTGGGACTCTTCATCTCCTGGGAGGTTTCGCCACATTCTGCACAACTCACCACACCGATTTCACTCCTTAATGACCACGTTTCAAACACCGCCGGGACAACGCTTCATCTTCAGGCGGCCAGGGGCCGGAAGGAGCCTGGATCCTTCGCTGGCCCCCTCCCTCTGCTTCAGCGGCAGTGACACTTTCCCCAACGTCTGCTGCCCTCTTGGGACAGCGTGCCCAGGTCTCAGAATGCACCACGCAGAAACGAGGCCCCACTCCTGACATCTGTTGACGCTGCTCCTGTTTTATTTCTAAGCTTGGCTCCTTCTCTTGAGTTGAGCGGAGAATTTCACAGAGAAGAAATTGTCAAATAAAAAACAAATCCGGATTTAGTAAGGACAGCTTTATTCCAAAAGGATTATTGCAGGGCTTGCGGAGGGGTGGGGGGGCGTCTCACAGTAGGGGTACATTCCACTCCAACTTACAGGCCTGCAAGGCCTCCAGAGTGAGGAAAAGGGGTTTTCTTTGATGGAGAGAGGGAACAGGGCTGGAAAGAACCGGTGGGGGAGTGGCGTGAGGGGCCTGAGGGGCAGCAGATACAGCAGGTCCCCCCTGGCCAGCCCAGTCTCAGGGTCTAAGGTGGGAGTTACAGGCTGACCCAGGGGGAACTAGGCTGAGGGTCTCCTGGTTCAGGGTTTGGAGGAGGCAGAGAACCTGAACAAGCTCTTTTTGTTGTTTTTCTAAACAAGCATTTTGTTCTGCTGGATCTGTGGGGACAAAACAGCTCAGGGAATCGCAGATGAGGCCATCATCTGGCCTTCCCGGGCGGACCCAGCGTACCGGAGTCTCATCTTAGTCCTGTGGGAAGGGGGATCTTTGCAGCGAGCTGTTTCCGGAACACATGGGAGAGCTTCAAGGACTCGCGGAGTTCCACGCTGTGGAGATGGAGATGGGTTCCTAGGTGAGCTGCACGAGGCACCTCCTCCTTCTAGGGCCCCTGCTGGTCTCTCCCTCTCTCCCCACTGCAGGACACCCCTCCTGGGGACTTTAGATGTGGAGATGCTTTGTGTGGCCTTACTCTCCTTTTTTCATTGTCAAGCACCTGCAGGTTACAGGCCCTTCCTGCCCTGTCCTGAAACCACCTTTGCAAAATTATGACAGGAAGAGAAATCTGACATGGCTGCCTCCATCCCGCTCCTCACCTCACAGGCTGGCTGGCTTCGTTCATTCCTGGGTGTGTGCCAAGCTAGCTTTGGGAGAAATTTAGTCTTTGAAAATCCCCTAACCTCCATGCCTTCCGGGAGGTTGATTTGAGTAATAATTCCATCTCCCTTGTGGCATGGCCAGCCTTGTGACAATTTATTATTATTATTATTTTTTCTGAGACGGATCTCACTCTGTCGCCCAGGCTGGAGCACAGTGGCAAGATCTCGGCTCACTGCAGCCTCCGCCTCCTGGGTTCAGTGATTCTCCTGCCTCAGCCTCCCAAGTAGCTGGGATGACAGGCACCCATCCCCACGCCCGGCTAATTTTTGTATTTTTAGTAGAGATGGGGGTTTCGCCACGTTGGCCAGGCTGGTTTCGAACTCCTGAACTCAGGTGATCCCTCGTGACGATTAAACTCTTTACTGCAGTGCACAGTCTCAGGGGATTGATTTTGTCTGTGGAGTGCGTGGGAAGAACCCACTGAGCAGTGACAGTCCGGGACTTGGACACTCACCCCACCGTTCCAGGCGCACACTCTCCCTCAGTGTCCTGAGTTGTCAGGGTCTCCACTGCACACCCACACCCCATGGAAGGCAGCGGATGGGCATGGAGGCTGCTTGGCCTCCTCTTTGGGGCGTCTTAAAAGTGCCAGCGAGTTGGCCGGGCACGGTGGCTCACGTCTGTAATACTAGCAGTTTGGGAGGCTGAGGCGGGCAGATCACTTGAGGTCAGGAGTTTGAGACCAGCCCGGCCGACACGGTGAAACCCTGTCTCTACTGAAAATACAAAAATTAGCCAGGCATGGTGGTGGGCGCCTGTCATCCCAGCTACTCGGAAGGCTGAGGTAGGAGAATCGTTTGAACCTGGGAGGCGGAGGTTGCAGTGAGCTGAGATCGCGCCCTTGCACTTCAGCCTGGGCAACAGAGCGAGATTCTGGCTCAATTTAAAAAACAAAAAAACATGCTGGCGAGTCAACAGGGCCTGATTAGAGAACCCTGGGCCCTTCCCCAGGAAGCAGGCACTGCCGACCTGCAGGTTCACCTGGGATGGAAAAGGTCAGCTGATTGTGGTGGGGGCAGGGCACTGTGAACATCCTGAAACTAGTAGGCCTCACAAAACCTAAAAAGTTAGCACCA
>NW_012121376.1:2431203-2434292 GCF_000951035.1 Colobus angolensis palliatus
AAAAAAAAAAAAAAAGGTACTTCAGACTACAGCAGTGGTGTTATTTGCAGGAGTAATGGGGGAAGTTGCATATCTGATAACCTCTGGGATAATGGCTGACCACCCTTTGTGTCTGCACCTTAATAGGACTCTGGCTCCCTCTTCCTGGAAGCCTGGGGGCCTCCCCTTAGCTTTACAAAAACAGGTTTGGAGCAAAGCCTGTTATCAATCATTTGATCTGTAGCCTAAAGGCCCAATAGCCCAGGAATAATGAAGGGAAAGACAGGATGGGAGCTGGGGTGGCTGAGCTCAGGGTTCTGATCGTGTCACTGATAGGACGTCTGCAAAGGCTGCTTCCGGGGCGGTGTGGGAGCCTGAGTCCCTGGGATGGGGCAGGAAACACGTTTTCAGGTGACATCATTCTGTTCCTTCTGAATTTTGAACCATGCGAACGATTCACCCACTCACCAAAACAGTTTTGAGGGTCGTCAGGCTGTCTGGGAAGCCGGGGATGTCTCGAGCTTTGATCTGGTGGAGGCTCTGTGGACATACTTAGGTGGTGGAAATTCGCCGTGCCGTGCAGCGCTGCGGGAAGCCCGCTGTGGAGTGTGTGCTGGACGCTGCCATCTGGCCTCGGTCTTGTTCTTGCTGTGCCTTCTCCACGTGACCTGCAGACCCCAGGACCCCACCCAGGGGACGTCTGCCAACGCTTCCTCTCCAGCTTGCGGCGTCTGACTTTGACCCTGGATCCCTGGCTCCTCACAAGCTATGAGGGAGGCGTGGGCATCCCCAGTGTGTGGGTGGAGAAGGGACGAGGGTCTCCCCTCCTGCCCCAGGGATACCACAGGCTGCTCCTGGTCTCCACGGGTCCCAGGTTGGCAGGAAACGGGGGCGGCACTGCCAGCCACCCCGGAGTGTTGTCCCTGGCTGCTCAGCCTCTGAGGCCTGGAGCCTCCAGTAGGAGGAACCCCAAGAGCGACTTGGGGACCAGATGCCTTTGAGACACCAACGAGCCTAAGTTTATTCGCTCCTTGAAAGCCAGATTCATTGATTCTGTGCCTCTTCCCCCATGGACTGTGTGCTGCCTCTTCAGGGGCCACCTGGGAGGAGGGATCTCTTGTGACCTTCCTGGAGCCTCCACTGGGACTCCTGGGGGCACCTCAACCACAGGCCCCACCTTGGTGTCCTCGGTCGCCCTGGGTGGCCCCTCTGCTGTCTTGCTGAGTGACAAGCTGTGCTGGACTCTCACACCATGGAACCTGCTCCTGGAGGTTTCGACTCCTGGGATTTAACCAGCCTGCAGAGATGGGGGCCTGGGCCACAGCTTCAGGCTATGACAAGTCAGAGTCACAAAATGGAGCCCCACTGCCAAGGTCAGAGGGCCTGGGTCTTGGTTTACAGATGGAGACACTGAGGCTGGGGCGTGGGGAGTTTGGGGTGACCAAATTCCAGCCAGGGATGAGATAACAGCAGAATGACAGAACTCCGGTTAGGATTTTGCCTTTTTGTATCAAAGAGAATGATCTCACTGTTTCAATTAATTACTTATTTTTGAATAGGCAGTATATGCAAATAGTACAAAATTCAAAAGGCTCAAAGAATTCTTAGTGACAAGCAGGCTTTCTGCCCAGGCCCTGTCACCAGCTGCCTCCCCCGCATACCCCTTGCCAGGCTCCTGGGGTCTTTTCAGAGGAAGTCCTCCTGCCAGGGGACAGTGGTGAAATGAATAGATTGAACTTAAGTCACTGGACTTGGACAAGCTACATTCTAGGGTACAGACAGAAAGAGCTAGAAAATGCCATCACTCAACCAGGGTCAGCAAACCCAAAGGAACCCTGGAAGATGCTCCAGGAAGTAACTGTCAGGCTGGTCAGGATGTTGGGGGCTGGGGTAGCATTTGTGAGATCCTGAGAAACGCAGCAGGCGTGTGGCATTCAGGTTTCAGGAGGGAGGCTGATGAGGTTATGACCCGCCTTGGGAGAGACGCTCAGGCTGGGCCCTGAGCCAGAAGCTGTGGTCCTCCAAAGCAGCTCATGCATGGTTGCTGTCCGCTAATGGGAGATGTTGAGGGATGGGCCCATGTTTCTGTCCCGAGCCTGCTGGTTCCCCATCTCCATCCTTGGCTTGGGTGAATCCATGGATGGCAGCAGGTGCCAATGACACCCGTCCACTGCTTTCCAGACAGAGCCGCAGCTCCCCAGCCATTTCTGGGCCATTGCCCCTCTGCTCTGGCCAGCTTTCCCTGGCTGTGCTGAGCCTCTCTCCCCTTCTGTCTGCACTCAAGCCCACAATGGCCTTCTCTTGGTTGCCGGAACATTCCATGTCCGGGACACACTTTGGGGCCTCGGCACCCGCTGACTCCTCACTGAACTCTCTTTCCTTGCCCCCTGCCCTGGCTCCCCCTCCTCCTCTTTCTGGCTGAGGTCTTGCTGGCAGATCCCTCTCTGTCCAGGCACTTGGAGTGTGGCATTACTCCACTCCCTGGCGCCTACGGGAGCATTGAGAATCACCTGTCGGCTTTTGTTTTCCTTATTCACGTACAAGAACATTTTGGGTGCTGGGGTTCCTGGAGACTTTGAGACGGAAGCTGGAGAATAGGGAATGAGCTCTTCTGTTCATCCTCCCAGGATCTGAGAGGGCTGCTTTTTATGTTGAATCCTGACCTGCCACTCTCCAGCTGTGACAGCTGAGCACTTGGCCCCACCGCACTAAGCCTTGGTTTTCTCGCCTGTGAAGTGGGAGTGGCAGAGGTGGTGCAGGCTGGTGAGGGTTAGGGGAGGTGGCCTCTGCATCACCTTCCTTCTGGCCTCTTCTCCCCCAGACACACCTGTTACCAGAAAGGGGTCCTGATCCAGACCCCAGTAAGGGTTCTTGGATCTCACGCAAGGAAGAATTCAGGGCAAGTCTGTAAAGTGAAAGCAAGTTTGTTAGAAAAGTAAAGGAACAAATCGAACCAGGCACGGTGGCTCATGCTTGTAATCCCAGCACTTTGGGAGGCTCAGGCAGGCAGATCACCTGAGGTCAGGAGTTCCAGACCAGCCTGGCCAACATAGTGAAACCCCATCTCTACTAAAAATACAAAAATTAGCCACGTGTGGTGGCACATGCCT
>NW_012121376.1:2435266-2437350 GCF_000951035.1 Colobus angolensis palliatus
CTCGGCCTCCCAAAGTGCTGGGATTACAGGCTTGAGCCACCGCGCCCGGCCTATGACCTGTGTCTTATGCCGACCTTCCATCTCATTCTATGACTTGGAATGTGTTAACCATCTGGGGTTGCAGCCCAGTAGGTCTCCGCCTCATTTTACCCAGCCCTTGTTCAAGACGGAGTTGCTGTGGTTCACATGCCTGTGACACAGCCATCAGCACCCCAGGATCCACCGCACCTTCCTGATCCCAGTGGGGAGCTCAGGCCGGCAGGGCTGCAGGGCTGCGGCTGCTCCGTGGTTGAACTTACACCCCTTCCCGGGACTCACTTCAGAAGCAGCTGTGCCTCTGGGGTCCGCGGGGAAGCCTGCTGGCTGCATCTATAGAAAGCTTCCTCTTAGTGCCGCAGGCTCCTGAAAGAGGCCGTTTCCTTCCTCTGGACTTCGCTGAAGGCCCCTGAGGCCTGAAGCTGCAGGTGCTCCAGCCCATCCTGAGAGAAGCCCACCACGCCGGAGCCCCAGGCGTGGAAGAGGGAAGCAGATGCCACCGGAAGTTACACGCTCCCTCCGGACGTCCAGTTGCAAAAACTAACAGATGTCCTCGCAGGTTCCCCAGTTTGACTTGGGTTTCCTATTCCAGGGGCAAGTCCCGTATGACCCAACACTTTGCCTGCAGCTTTGAGCATGAAGCTGGGTACCTAGGACACCTGGAACAACGGTGGGCTGCGATGAACGTCGTTTGTTTGTTTATTTATTTATTTATTTATTTATTTGAGACAGAGTCTTGCTGTCATCAAGGCTGGAATACAGTGGTGCAATTTCAGCTCACTGCAACCCTTGACTCCTGGGTTCAAGCGATTCTCGTCCCTCAGCCTCCCTAGTAGCTGGGATTACAGGCGCATGCCACCACACCCTACTAATTTTTATATTTTAAGTAGAGACGGGGTTTCACCATGTTGGTGAGGCTGGTCTTGAACT
The DNA here is from genome assembly GCF_000951035.1 of Colobus angolensis palliatus. Taxonomy (NCBI): domain Eukaryota; kingdom Metazoa; phylum Chordata; class Mammalia; order Primates; family Cercopithecidae; genus Colobus; species Colobus angolensis. The sequence continues at coordinate 2,436,233 of NW_012121376.1, forward strand.
CCTGACCTCAGGTGATCTGCCCACCTCCGCCTTCTAAAGTGCTGGGATTACAGTCATGAGCCACTGCACCCAGCCCATGAATGTTATTATTATGGCTGTCACAGCTCCTGTCCCTTCCAGGAGCTGCTTAGGGTGGGGGAGTTGCTGACTGCCTGGCTTGGTCCAGGCCTGGAGTGGACGTTGCAGGGTGTGGCCCAGATGGTGCAAGCACTGAGCCTTGCTGTCCTCAGGTGGCTGCCAGCGGCTGTCAGCTGAGCCCACAGCTTGCCTTTGGCCAGAGGGGGCCCACAGCTGTTCCTCCCTTCTGGTGGCCAGCAGCTCTGTGGTCATGGGACAGTGTGAGAGCCCTCGGGCTGTGGTCACATCCACCATAAATGGACAAACGAGGTGGCTTACAGAACAGGAACGCACTGTCCCAGTTCTGGAGGCAGGCATCTGAGGTCAAGGTGACAGCAAGGCCGTGCTCCCTCTGAGGGCTCTTGGGGAGGGTCCTTGCTGTCCCCTGGCGGGTGGCTGCACCACTCCGGTCTCGGCCTCGGCCTTCACGTAGCCTCTGCCCTGCATGTCTGCGTCTGCCTGTCCCTCCCCTTATAAGGGCCTAGTCATAGAATTTAGGGCCCACCTTCCACACTAAGATGAGTGTGACCTCATCCTAGCTCATTCCATCTGCAAAGACCCTACTTCCAAATACGGCCACATTCTGGAGTTCCAGGTGGATGTGCATTTTGGGGGATGACATCTTCTTTGTGGCAGGTGATGGAAGAGGGTTCTAACCAAGAGACTTCTGTGTGGGGCCTCACTCTGATTCTCAACCACAGTGCTGGGTACACGGCAATGGCCCCTTTGTGAAATTCATTGAACAGTGGATACTTAGGGCATGTACATCACACTTTAAAAGTCTGCATTAAAATAGAGGGTCAGGCTGGGCGTGGTAGCTCACGCCGGTAATCCCAGCACTTTGGGAGGCCGAGGCGGGTGGATCACCAGAGGTCAGGAGTTCAAGACCAGCCTGCCCAACATGGCAAAACCTTGTCTCTACTAAAAATACAAAAATTAGCCAGGCGCAGTGGCACATGCCTGTAATCCCAGTTACTCAGGAGACTGAGGCAGGACAATTG
>NW_012121376.1:2438260-2439044 GCF_000951035.1 Colobus angolensis palliatus
CCTTGTGATCCGCCCGTCTTGGCCTCCCAAAGTGCTGGGATTACAGGCGTGAGCCACCGCGCCCGGCCGCCTTTTCTGTTCTTTCTGCTGAGACGGGCAGCCCTGCGATTCCCTCTGCTGCCATGTTGATGCTGATGCCCAGGCCAACCGGACCACCCTGGCCGCCCCCAATGCCTCCGACTCTCCTGCTTTCCCTGGGTGGGCAGAGGCAGAGTCAGCCAACGACAGCTGCAGACAATGTTGGGAAGCACCAGAACACACAGCTGGGGCAGGAGGAAGCTGCAGGAACCTGTCCCAGGGGTCGGGGTTTACTGACTGAAACTGAAGCCCCCACAGAGGGAAGAGAACAAACAGGGGCTGGATTTTGGAGGTGGAATTAACGGGAATTGGCGATGTGTTGGATGTAGGTGCTGAGGAAAAGGAAGTGATTGGGGGTGTCCCGGGTTTCCAGCTAGGGTTCCTGGCTGGGTGACCACGCACACCAAGACACAGAAGGCTGGGAGGAGGACAGACTCAGGGCGCTGGGCAGGGTGAAAGAGAGGCGAGGCCAGGCATGAAGCCCCTGAGGGGTCAGGAGTAATAACTGGCCTCACTGTGCACGTGCTGTGTGGTGCAGGAATCACCTCACGTAACCCCCAGCCTGCCTCGAGCTCCATCACCATCTCCTGTCTGCAGGATGAAGATGAAGAACCCGCGCGTCAGAGAAATAAAATCGTGGTGTGTTATGCCTGTGAGGATGTTTGCATGTCCATTTTGGGTCTTTTTTTTTTTTTTTTTTTTTGAG
>NW_012121376.1:2443859-2446242 GCF_000951035.1 Colobus angolensis palliatus
AAGTAGCTGGGACTACAGGCGCCCGCCACCTCGCCCAGCTAATTACTGTATTTTTAGTAGAGACAGGGTTTTCACCATGTTGCCCAGGCTGGTCTCAAACTCCTGAACTCAGGCAATTCAGTCTCCTCAGCCTCCCAAAGTGCTGGGATTACAGGCGTGAGCCACCGCGCCCGGTCTAAGGGGGAATATCTTTGGAGGAGAAGAAAACAGTGTCAGAAAAACCCAAAGACTGTCCTGGGAGCAGCCGCTGCAGGGCCTGCAATGCTTTCCCTGTGGGTTCATGAAACGGCTCGTGTTCACCAACCAAGGATGGATGAGGATGGAAGGAGCCCTCGGGGCCGCTGGGGGCCACAGAGCAGAGTCGAGGTTTAGTGCAGGCCCTGGGTTTGGGTTATACACCTATAAGACCCTTTGCAACCTGGGATTCCAGGTCGCCAGGAGAAAGAGAGATAAGGTAGGGTGATAGTCAAGGTCTCAGGTTCTAGAAACCTCTCTGGCCATGACTTCCACACTGAGAGGGCTCAGGTCCAGATGTTACAAGGGACACAATGTTCCTGTCTTTGCAGTAGCCTGGCAACCACCCCAGGTTACAGATCCCACAACAAAAGTGTAACCAGAACGCTTGGCAAACAGCAGCTCTGTTCAGTGTCTCAAGCCCCAGCAGGCTGGGCTGGGAGCTGGGCTGGGCGGTAAGTGCTTCCTCCCCGGCCCAGCCCTTCATTTTCCCCATGTTTTCCCAACTCACTTATCAACTGGTCTCTGCTGCCTCTTGCTTTGAAGGCTGCAATCACACAGTGGCAGCTTATCCATCACTCTCTCTCCCCGACGGGTTCTCAGCCCGGGGCCGGGTAGCCTGGCTGGGCCTGTGTGGAGGGTTCAGAGAAAAGCTCTGTAGGAGGGTGTCCAGCATTCGCTCACTCCGCAGGTGAGGCTGGGGACGTTCGGTGGTGCTGTGAGTGCAATGGCTTGAATTCAAGCTATTGCAAAATGTCTCAATGTTCCCTATGAGAAGATGTAAAGATAATGTAATGTTTGATGTGTCAGAACATGCATTATCACTGTGCACTTACAAATAACTCTCCAGGGCCAGGCGCGGTGGCTCACGCCTGTCATCCCAGCACTTTGGGAGGCCAGGGTGGGCGGATCCTGAGGTCAGTGGATTGAGACCGTCCTGGTTGACACGGTGAAACCCCATCTCTACTAAACATATAAAAAATTAGCCGGGCACGGTGGTGGGCGTCTGTAGTCCCAGCTACTCGGGAGGCTGAGGCCGGAGAATGGCGTGAACCCGGGAGGGAAAGCTTGTAGTGAGACGAGATCACGCCACCCACTCCAGCCTGGGTGACAGAGCGAGACTCCATCTCAAAAAAAAAAAAAAAGGAGGGGGGAAATTTGGACACCGACATAGAGGAGAGGCTGTGTGAGGAGGAAGGCAGGGATTGGAGCAATGCAGCCAGGCGCCTCTGGAGGGAGCAGGCCCTGCTGATACCTTGATTTTGGACTATAGTTCTCCAGGATTGCAGGACCCTCAGTGTGGGCTGTTAGAGCTACCTGGTTTGTGGAACCTATTGACAGCAGCTCCAGGACACTAATGCCACAGCTGTGACTGGGCTCTAGGAGAATTGCCGTCCCAGAAGCGGAAATGATGCCCCGGGTGTTGGTGTTGCTTCTGCACCTCCCTGCTCCCCGAAGGAACTTGTGCTCAGATCTCCTGCAGGGGCCCCGCTGACAAGGTTGCCTGCAGCGTGCAGAGGCCCAGCAGCGGGGCGACCCATTCCAGGATGGACAGAGATGGAGAGTGGAGATGTTGCAGGGGCCACAGGTGTCGGGAAAGCATGGACAGGCCTGAGCCACATGCACTGGCTTTGGGTCCTGGCCTCAGGGCTCTGTGACCCTGGGGCAAGCTCCGATGGACTCGGTGATACAGAAAAGAACCATGGTGGTGTTTCTCGTAGAAGCTCTGGGCTCTGGGCCACAGCAGTGCGGTGATGAGGGGGCTGGGCACTGAACTTCAGTCAGAAGTGGCAAAACACCTGCTGCCCCATGGGGATGTGAGAGGGGCAGAAGGAAGCTGTGGGCAAACCCTGCTGGGGATCTCAAACTACAGGACGCCTCTGCATTGGCCATGCCTGTGACAGCGGCCCCCTTCCTGCCTAAGGCTGTGCAGCCAGGAGCCCAGGTGGGACTGCTTTAGTTCCCTAGGGCCACTGCAACAAATAACCACACTCTGTTGGCTTGAACCTTGATCCTCTCATAGTCCTGGAGGACAGGAGTTCCAACTCAAGGCCAGGTGCAGTGGCTCACACCTGTAATCCCAGCACTTTGGGAGGCCGAGGCGGGTGGATCACTTGAGACCAGGAGTTCCAGACCTGCCTGGGCAACA
>NW_012121376.1:2448195-2459393 GCF_000951035.1 Colobus angolensis palliatus
CTCCCAAAGTGCTGGGATTACAGGCTTGAGCCACTGCGCCCGGCCCTAACTGTTGTTTCTTAACGGTGTGGCCCCAGAACCTGGGCTAATGCACAGAGCAGGAGATGCCGCAGGCCGAGGCTGGATCTGGGCTCCCAGGGCCCGGCAGAGGGATTTTCTTCAGCAAATGCAGCACCTGGTGCCGCAGGGCTCCTTTCCTTCCTGGGTGTGGGCTCCCTGCGTCCTCCTAGGGCCAGGGCACTGCGCCCAGTGAAGGTTGCCGTGATCCGAAATCGTGCCACTGCACTCCAGCCTGGGTGACAGAGCAAGAAGACTCTATCTCAAAAAAAAGAATACCAGTGGCACAGGACATGGTAAAATGGTTGAGTTATGGGATGGCGGGTGTCAGGGAAACCTCTGGAAATCATACTGGACTTGGGCTCCAAGTAGTGTTCAGCGCTGATTTCAGTCCTCTCTTCCTTTCTCCCTTCCTTCCACCCCTTCCTTCTTTCTTCTTTCTGTACAGTCACATACACTGAAGCAAACTTCCTTCCAGGCACCACTCTTTGCCAGACACATACACTTAGCAACCCAAATCCCTATCAAGATAAACAACATTGTTTAACGTCTATTTAAAAGGCCGGGCACGGTGGCTCACGCCTGTAATCCCAGCACTTTGGGAGGCTGAGGTGGGTGGATCACGAGGTCAGGAGATCGAGACCATCCTGGCTAACACGGTGAAACCCCATCTCTACTAAAAATACAAAAAATTAGCCTGGTGTGGTGGCGGGCGCCTGTAGTCCCAGCTACTCAGGAGGCTGAGGCAGGAGAATGGTGTGAACCTGGGAGGTGGAGCTTGCAGTGTGCCGAGATTATGCCACTGAACTCCAGTCTGGGCGATAGAGTGAGACTCCATCTCAAAAAATCTTTTTAAAAAACAGATTCCTGGCTGGGTGCAGTGGCTCATGCCTGTAATCCCAGCAGTTTTGGAGGCCAAGGAGCACCCAGCTGATTTCACATTTGAAAAAGAAAAACAAATTTTTGACTTCCTTTTAAAAAAATTAAGGATTTAGTAATCTAGGGCTCACCATCCTCAGAGCCTGGAAGTGGCTAGTGCTGGAGGCTGTTGCCCCTTGGTTGTGGTGTGCCTCCGCATTTAACCATCATTCCCACCTGCCCACTTCACTCATCTCTCTCCTGGGTCTGGGCCCTGTAGCTCTTTGAGATTTCAACTCCTGGCCTGTATAAAAACCATTCCCAAGAAAACAACAATCTGAATGAGGCCAACATGTTGTAGAGCCCACGCAGTTGTGCAACATGGTGGCCCAGGTCCAAGCACCTCTCCTCAACCTGGAGCTCACAGAGCAAAGGAGACTGTAGGTGTAAAGGTCCCAGAGAGAACAATGGGAGGTGAGATGGGTTATACATTCAGGACAGTCTGCCGGGTGGGATTAGGATTGCAGGCATCACCACCACCCTGTCTGCACCAGTGGCAGACATAACCAGTCGATGGCAGCACTGTCTCTCCCAGCCCAGGTTTTTAAGTCTTGGTTTTTGGGATTTGGGGCTGGATAAATCTTCACTGTGGGGTTAATTGGTTGTTTCCTGTGCATTGTAGGGTGCTTAGCATCCCTGGCCTGCCCCGACTGGAGGCCAGCAGCAACCTCCCCCTTAGTTAATTGTGAAACCCAAAAATATTTCACGCCAAGCTTGTCCAACCTGTGGCCCAGTGCAGCTTTGAATGAGGCCCAACACAAATTTATAAACTTTCTTTTTCTTTTTTTTTTTTTTTTGAGACGAAGTCTTGCTCTGTTGCCCAGGCTGGAGTGTAGTGGCCGGATCTCAGCTCACTGCAAGCTCCGCCTCCCGGGTTCACGCCATTCTCCTGCCTCAGCCTCCCAAGTAGATGGGACTACAAGTAGGCACCACCATGCCTGGCTAAGTTTTATATTTTTAGTAGAGACGGAGTTTCACCACATGGGCGAGGCTGGTCTTGATCTCCTGACCTCAAGTGATCCACCCACCTCGGCTTCCCAAAGTGCAGTGAGCCACTGCATCCAGCACAAATTCATAAACTTGCTTAAAACATTATGAAATTTTTTTTGTGATTTTCTTTTAGCTCATCAGCTATTGTTAGTGCATTTTATGTGTGGCCCAAGACAATTCTTCTTCCAGGGTGGCCCAGGGAAGCCAAAAGATTGGACACCCCTGTTCTAGACATTGCTGTATCGCCTGGTTAAGAACTAAGTCCAGCTGCAAACACCGGGCTACAGGCAGGCGGCACCAGCACTGGAAGCTTGTGGGGTGAAGCGTCTCTCCTGTGTCTGCTGGGGTGCGGATCGTGCGGCTCTGCATGTGTGTGCTCTGTGAGGTGCCTGGGTGATGCTCCCCCTTCCAGGCCCTCCATGGTTGGTGTTATCTCAAAACGCAGGCAGCCATCCTGGCTCTCATTGTCCCTGTGAGGATTAAAGGGCAGGGCTGACTCCTTAAAGGGCCCCACCCCAACCTCCCTGCCCTCCTCCACCCCTGCTTCCAGGAGCTGTGCCTCTAGGGGTGACTCACAGGGGAGCCTGCCGTGTCCCAGGTGAGGGCAGGCACGTGTCAGAGCAGCTCAGAGGAGCAACTGGACCGTATTACACCCATTATCTCCAGTTGCACAGGTGCCAACCTGCACACAAAGGGTGCAGCATGTTCTGGAGAGAAAGAGGAGCCCTCCAGGGCACCTCCATTCCCATCCCACTCATGAACCCAGCCCCCAGGAGTCAGTGACCTTACACCAACGGCAGCTCTGCCCCAGCCGCACCCTCCCATGCTGGATGAAAAAGAGGCTGGTGGCTGATGCAAGAGGCAGATGTGATTCAAGCAGGAAGTGTGAGTTACAGTCCTGCCCCGCAGCTCTGTTTGGGAAGGCGTCTGCCTCTGCACCAGGTGGCGGCCAGGCAATTAGAGCAATTAGTGGGGCCTTGGGTAGCTCTGTGGAAGGAGGACCTGAGAGAGACCCACGGAAAAGGGAAGCCCCCTCCTCCCGGAGCCCTTACAAGTGCGTGTGGGCACAGGAGTGGGAAAGAAAACGTAGGAGTCTGCCCGTAGGCACTCCCAGGACAGGCCCTGTCAGGGCTGGGTGGGCGCCAGGCTGCTGGGGAAATGACCCTGGGGGGCAGAAGACCCCGCTCCCGTCTTCCGCAGGACGGTGTGGGGATGTAAGGCAGTGGGCTTTTTAAAGAGCTATGGGAGGTGCCCCGGCTGCAAAGGGAGGGGCCTGGGGTGATGGGAGGCCCGGCTGCAGCTTTACCTGACTGTATGTTGGACAGGGGCTGCAGGGGTCTGCGCAGAACACAGCTCCTTTGAGAGAACTGTCCGTGCCACTTTTGTTTCCGACACATGTATGCGTATGTCTGTGGATTTCTGAACGTGGGTCATGTTAAGGGAGGTTGACAGACGTTGTCCTCAGCCACATGCCCCTTGACCACAGTGGTGTGTCTTGGTCACCTTCATGTCCCAGGTACCCTAAAGCTTCCTCCTCCTCCATGTAGGGGGCTGCAGTGACTTCATTGGAAGGGCATGTTCTTGGAGGGGATGAGGTGGGGGGCAGGGGGCCTCTCTGGGCATCCTGTGTGTCTGCTCTCCACTCTGATGCCTGGCCCTCCGTGGCCCCCTTGCTCCTCCCTTGAGGTTTCGTGGTCCTGGCCCCTGGGGGGCTGCTGCTCCCACAGCTTCTGTTGCCCCTGCTTCCCGGGGCTGGGCTCCCACCTCACCCCACCATCCTCCGGAGCAGGGGAAACTGTGCCCTGCTCATTCAATGTAAACGAGGATTCTGACAGCCAGTGGGCTCAGCTTGGCCTTCTCAGACTTCCTGTGGGAGAACTCAGGGTGCAATTAACTGCAGAACCAGGTGAGCTGCACCTTCTCAGGTGTCAAAACACAGGACCTAGCCAGGAGCAGTGGCTCATGCCTGTAATCCCAGCACTTTGGGAGGCCGAGGCAGGCGGATCACCTGAGGTCAGGAGTTCGAGACCAGCCTGGCCAACATGGTGAAACCCCATCTCTATTAAAAATACAAAAAATTAGACAGGCGCAGTGGCTCACGCCTGTAATCCCAGCACTTTGGGAGGCCGAGGCAGGTGGATCACCTGAGGTCAGGAGTTCGAGACCAGCCTGGCCAACATGGTGATACCCCGTCTCTACTAAATATACAAAAATTAGCTGGGCGTGGTGGTGGGCGCCTATAATTCCAGGGAGGCTGAGGCAGGAGAATCGCTTAAAACTGGAAGGTGGAGGTTGCAGTGGGCCAAAATCGTGCCGTTGCACTCCAACTTGGGCAACAAGAGTGAAACTCTGTCTCAAAAAAAAAAAATTAGCCAGGTATGGTGGCACATGCCTATAATCCTAGCTGCTTGGGAGGCTGAGGTAGGAGAATCACTTGAACCCGAGGTGGATGTTGTGTGAGCTGAGGTCACACTGCTGTATTCCATCCTGGGTGACAGAGCGAGACTCTATCTCAAAAAAAAAAAAGGAAGTCCAGGGGTCCATGTGCCAAGGGCGGGACGGGGAGAGCCTCAGTTCCTTCCCAGCTGGGTGAGCCACAGGCAGATGGGCATGTGGCAGTGCTATGATGACAGCTATGACACAGGAAGAAGCAGGCCACAGAGAGGCCTGGTTCCTCGCCGTCAGCAATATGGCTGGGCAGCGTTGGAGATCCCATGGCCACGAGGTCCCAGAGACCAGCGGGAAAGGTCAGCCTCTGGGGAAGGAAGGGTAAGGGCCCGTCAGCTCTCTCTCCACATGCTGCCCCTGCCCATCAGACCCCAAGACATGGGATAAAGTGTCTGTCCAGGTGCTATGGGTTCGACTAAGCAGGTGCCTTCCTGGAAAGGCAGAGTCAAGGGGTCATCCCGGGGAGCCTCAGGACAGCAGTCAAAGCCATGCTGTTTTCCCTTCAACCCTCCTCAACCAGGGTTGTGGTGGGAATGTGGTGGGGAGGAGGGTGGGATACAGGGAGTATTCGCCAGGGTGGGAAGGGCCTGGGAGACTGAGGCTTCAAGAGAGCAGGAGCAGGGCCCCCCCGGCTGGAGGAGGACAGGGAGAGCCCAGAAGGTCCCGAGATCCCTGCAGCAGGGAGGGGCTGCTGGCCTTCCTGGAGAAGCATGCCCCACAGCAGAGCTCCAGAGGGGAGCCGGGGAATAAAACCCAGCCACAAACCCAACTGGAAGCCACAGTGGGCAAGAAAGACCCCCATGGGCAAGAAAGACCCTCATGGGCAAGAAAGACCCTCATGGGTAAGAGAGGCCCCCGGGCCCAGAACAGGGTGGACACAGCAGAGAGAGAATCTGGAGGCTGGGAGGCAAATCCCTTCAGGCTGGGCAGGGCAGGGCTGAATAATGACACCAGGCAGCTCTGGGCAGGCAGGGATACCAGGGAGTGGGGTAGGTGCATCCTGGGCAGAAGAGCCAAAGATGGGAGGCAGGCAGCACTTAGTTCCAGATCAGCACACTTGTTAATGTTCCTGGCGTTGAACTTCAAAAGAGCTTGGTCAGGGAAACAAGGCTGGGACAAGCAGTGACTGCAGCCCTGTGCCCGGGAGGTAGAATCAGGTCCTGACCCGCGAGTTGCCAAGCCCAGCCAGCCCCTCCTCCACGGTCTCCTGGCACCCCACCTCCCTTTACCAGAGCATTCTGCCAGGTCCCTGCTGCACTGAGTTCCCCAGCATGAGGAAGGGGCCCCTCTGTGGACTGGGCCGATGAAAGTGGTGAAAGGATATTGTGAACTACGGTGATGCAGCACTCATCACCGACCCTTCCTGCCTCCTCTCTGCAATGAGAGCTCTAGGAAGGGCCACCACATATAGTTGCACAGTTTGTTCATTGTACAAAAGCACCTGGTGCCAGCCTGTGACTCATGGGGACCCTGTGCACTCTGGCCTGGGCCTCTTCAGCTCAAGGATGGGGCCTCTGCTTCTCTGCACAGAGATGGTATCCACTAGCCTCCTGTAAGACTGTGTCAGCCCAGAGGGAGTGCTGTTTAGCAATGCTTCCCCCCCGCCTCCAAGAGTGGGAGCCTGTTTTGGTTCTCACCAAGCCACTTATTGGGCTGTCTATTGCTGCAGAACAACTCAGCCCGACATGTAATGGCTTCGGACAATATGGTAGCAGCTTACCAGTCTGGGACAGGCTGGGCTCAGCCAGGCGGTTCTTGTGCAGGGTCTCCCATGCACATGCAGTCAGGTGGCGGCTGAGTCTAGAGTCCTCTCAAGGCTTCTTTGTCCATGTGTCTGGCCCCTGCACCGGGAGAGCTGGAACCCCTGGGGCTAGTTAGACAACTCTCTCTCCATGTGGGCTCCATGGGGCTTCCCTGGGGCTCCTCATCACCTGGCAGTCTGAGGGTGGTGGGATTTCTTACATGGAAGCTCCTTGCTTCAGAGTGACTGTTCTCAGAGAAGGGAAGAAGGGATGTGGGAGCTGCCAGCCTCCTGGGGCCCGGCCTGGAATTGGCACAGTGTTGCTGCCACTGGATTCTACTCTTCCAGCATCCTATGACACAAGGAGGGTGAACGAAGTGTGTGGTCATCTCTGCCTCACCCTGTGCTATGTGGACTGGGTGGCGGTGACCTGATGCAGGGCCCTGTACCAGGAACTGGAGAGTCCCAGAATGAAGGAACCCTCACCGGTGCATTCTGGGAGCCGCCAGCCTCATCAGGCAGACGAACACCCAGGGAGTGACAGCACAGACCGCTGTGCAGGGTGTGCTGCGGAAGGATGGGGATGGTGCCCCCTTGGCCACTTTCTTCTTTCTCTCCCTCACTCCTGGTGCTGCACGGGCTGTGAGGAGACACATTTTGAAAAAAGAAAAAGGAAGCTAAGAGCCTCTGCGGGTATCATAGTGCGTTGTCTCACTCTGTCACCCAGGCTGGAGTGCAATGGTGCTTGGTCCATCTCAGGCCCCAATGTGTCTGTGACCAGCTGGCAGCGAGAGCTGCTTTCTTTTTTTTTTTTTTTCCTTTTCTGAGATGGAGTTTTGCTCTTGTTGCTTGGTGGGAGTGCAATGGCACCATCTCGGCTCACCGCAACCTCTACCACGTGGGTGGAAGCGATTCTCCTGCCTCAGCCTCCCAAGCAGTTGGGATTATAGACAAGCACCACCATACCCAGTTAATTTTGTATTTTTAGACGGGGTTTCACTGTGTTGATCAGGCTGGTCTCAAACTCCTGACTTCATGGGATCCGCCTGCCTCAGCCTCCCAAAATGCTAGGATTACAGGCGTGAGGCACGGCGCCTGTGCAGCAAGAGCTGCTTTCTGTGACTGATGGCGCATGTGTCTCTCCGGGTGCTGTGGGGTTGACTAAGCCAGTGTCTTCCTGGAAAGATGGAATTAAGGGGTCGTCCTGGGAGGTCTCATGGCAGAAGTGCCGTGGCAGGAGCCTTGGGGACACATGGAATTTCAGTGTGTGCAGATGGCGGATGGATAGAGGGGACCAGGGCCACTGTGTGAGGCAGGAAGCAGCAGAACTGGGGTGGAAGCTCCCGGAAAGGTCCTGGAGCCCAAGAGAGGAACTGCACTGTGACCTGGCAGCCGCCCCCTAAACAGTCAGGTCTGCTCTGTTTCATGGGACTGTCTCAGGTTGAGAGGAAACAGCCAGGAAACGGCCATAAGCACACCCTCTTAGGTGGTGACTGGTCTCTGAGGGACCTGCAGGTCACCCAGGTGGGTGTGGAGGAACTGGCTCCCTGGTGAGGGGCGGCTCTCCTCCACTGAGGGTCCCAGGCCCTTTCCAGTTCAGACTGTGTGGAAGAGCAGTTCAGCCTGGGGTGGCCCACGCCCTGCAGGCTCCTCCTCTGGAGGCCTCTGGGCAGGAGCATCAGGCCAGTGACGGGAGCCGCCTCCGCCTTGAAGGTCCACCTGCCCTCTCCAGGTTTCTGTTCCAGGCTGACTTGGAGCAGAAGCTTGGAGCTTAGCGCTGGGGTCTTCTGGGCCAGGCACCTCTCTGTGACATTGTATCTCCATCGGGGGCTTCTGCATTGACTCCACCGGTCAGAGAATCCACGGATTTGAGCTGGAAAAGGGGCCCAGGAGATCTGCTTAGTCAACATCCTCACTGAGCGGTGAAGAGATGGAAGCCCAGGGAAGGGAGATGTGCGTTCCCAGACCTCCATCCAGTTACAGCCGTGGTGGGAACTCTAGCCAAGGCTCTACTTGTCTTCACTGAAGGCCGGTTATAAACACAAAACGTATCAGACCCGCTGTGACCAGCTGATCTCCCCTCCTCTTCCAGTTCCGCTCCTCAGGGGCACATCAACTCCTCCCTCTCACTCCTCGGAAGAGCAGGGAGGAGATGGGAAGTCAGGTGGTTGCACCGGGATGCTGTGAAATTAGAGACCCCTCCATTCTCAAATGTATAGTGCACATGGATAGTTTTCTTTTCTTTTCTTTTCCTTTTTTTTTTTTTCCTTGAGACGGAGTCTCGCTCTGTCACCCAGGCTGGAGTGCAGTGGCCAGATCTCAGCTCACTGCAAGCTCCGCCTCCCGGGTTCACCCTGCCTCAGCCTCCCGACTAGCTGGGACTACAGGTGCCCGCCACCTCGCCCGGCTAGTTTTTTGTATTTTTTAGTAGAGACGGGGTTTCACTGTGTTAGCCAGGATGGTCTCGATTTCCTGACCTCGTGATCCGCCTGTCTCGGCCTCCCAAAATGCTGGGATTACAGGCTTGAGCCACCGTGCCCGGCCTCTTTTCATTTCTTTTCTTTTCTGAGATGGAGTCTCGCTCTGTCACCCAGGGTAGAGTGCAATAGTGCAATTTTGGCTCGCTGCAACCTCCGCCTCCCGGGTTCAAGTAATTCTCCTGCCTCAGCCTCCCGAGTAGCTGAGACTACAGGTGCCCGCCACCTCGCCCGGCTAATTTTTGTATTTTTAGTAGAAACAGGGTTTCACCACATTGGCTAAACTGGTCTCGAACTCCTGACCTCGTGATCTGCCCACCTTGGCCTCCCAAAGTGCTGGGATTACAGCCGTGAGCCACCATGCCCAACCTGTTTGATTTTGTTTTGTGAAAGTGTTCTGGGGACTGCTGGAACAGTCCCACAAACTGGGGGCTGAGAACAGTAGGAATTGATTCTCTCACCGTTCTGGAAGCAGAAGTCTGAAATCAAGGTACCAGTAGGGCCACGTTCCCTCCTAGGGCTCTTGAGGAGCATCCTTTCTGCTATGTGGGATATGCTTTGTTCCCACCAAAAGTCATGTTGAAATTTGAGTCCCAATTTGCCAGTGTTGGAGGTGGAGCCTAGTGGCAGGTGTCTGGGTCATGGGGCAGATCCTTCCTGAATAGATGAATGCTGTGTCAGGAAAGTGAGTTCTTGCTCTCATAGGGCTGGGTTACTGCAAGAGCAGGTGTTTTTTTTCGCACATTTGGTCTCTGCACCGCCTCGCCCTCCTTCTGCCTTCTGCCATGACTTGAAGCAGCACGAGACCCTCATAGATGGGCTGCCCAATCTTGGACTTCAGGCCACCAGAGTTGTGACCAAATAAACCTCTGTTCTTTAAAAATCACCCAGCCTCTGGCTCATGCGGTCAGGAGATTGAGACCATCCTGGCTAACACGGTGAAACCCCATCTCTACTAAAAATACGAAAAAATTAGCCAGGTGTGGTGGTGGGTGCTTGTAGTCCCAGCTACTCGGGAGGCTGAGGCAGGAGAATGGCATGAACCCGGGAGGCGGAGCTTGCAGTGAGCTGAAATCACACCACTGCACTCCAGCCTGGGCGACAGAGCCATACTCCGTCACACACACACAAAAATATCACCCACCCTCCAGTGTTCTGCCATGGCAACACAAAATGAACTCAGACACTTATGTGTTAGTAGGATTCTCCAAAGAAACAGAGCCAAGAGGATGTACATTTATATATAGAAAGAGATGTGCATTGGCTGGGCGCGGTGGCTCAAGCCTGTAATCCCAGCACTTTGGGAGGCAGAGACGGGCGGATCACGAGGTCAGGAGATCGAGACCATCCTGGCTAACCCAGTGAAACCCCGTCTCTACTAAAAAATACAAAAAACTAGCCGGGCATGGTGGCGGGCACCTGTAGTCCCAGCTACTCGGGAGGCTGAGGCAGGAGAATGGCGTGAACCTGGGAGGCGGAGCTTGCAGTGAGCCGAGATCGTGCCACTGCACTCCAGCCTGGGGGACAGAGCCAGACTCCGTCTCAAAAAAATAAAAAACAAAAAACAAAAAAAGAAAGAGATGTGCATTAAGGACTTGGCCACATGGTTACGGTGGCCGGCAAGTCTCAAGATCTGTAGGGTCAGACAGCAAGCAGGAGACCCAGGAGAGTCAATGGTGCATGCTCCAGTCTGAGTCTGAAGGCCTGAGACCCAGGAGAGCTGATGGTGTAGTTCTAATCTGAAGGCACACAGGCTTGAGACCCAGGAAGACACAATGTGTCTGTTCTGGTCTGAAGGCAAGCACAGACCCATGTCCCAGTTGAAAGGCCATCAGGCAGGAAGAATTTTCTCTTTCTCAGGAGAGGAATAGCCTTTTTGTTCTATTCAGGTTTTCAACTTACTGGATGAGACACACCCACGTTGGAGAGGACAATCTGCTCTTCTAAGTGTACAAACTCACATGTTAGTCTTATCCAGAAACATCTTTACAGACACACCTGGAATAATGTTTGAGCCACAACCCAGCCAAATTGACACATAAAATTAACCATCACACCCTCCTTGCCCCTTCTAGTTTCTGGTGGCTCCAGGCATTCCTTGACTTGAGGCTCTGTCACCGCAATCTCTGCTCCATCTTCTCACGGTCTTCTCTCTCTGTGTTTCAAACCCCCGCTCTTTTCTTTTATAAGGATACTACCTATTGGATTTAGCCTCTACCTTCAATCTAGGATGATCTCATCCTGAGATCCTTAACTTAATTGCATCTGCAAAGAAGATATTTCCAAATACGGTCACATCCACAGGTGCCAGAGATGAGGACTTGAACATACTTGTTGGTGGCGGAGGGTGTCACTATGAAACCACTACAGAGAAGGAAACAATAGGTCCTCGGGGTTTCCTCTATGTCTAATTCCCAAATAGGCTTTTCTATGCCCTCTGGGGTCTTATTCCCAAGTCTGGCTCATCCATCAATATAATTTATCTCGTTTATCTTTTTTTTTTTTTTTTGAGATGGAGTCTTGCGCTGTTGCCCAGGCTGGAGTGCAATGGTGCTTGGTCCATCTCA
>NW_012121376.1:2460708-2463570 GCF_000951035.1 Colobus angolensis palliatus
TGATCCGCCCATCTCGGCCTCCCAAAGTGCTGGGATTACAGGCTTGAGCCACCGCGCCCAGCCACGCCCGGCTAATTTTTGTATTTTAGTAGAGACGGGGTTTTGCCATTTTGGCCAGGGTGGTTTCGATCTCTTGACCTTGTGGTCCACCCACCTCGGCCTCCCAAAGTGCTGGGATTACAGGCGTGAGCTACGGCGCCTGGCCTAATTTTTGTATTTTTTAGTAGAGACGGGGTTTCACCGTGTTGGCCAGACTGGTCTTGAACTCCTGACCTCAAGTGATCCGCCCCATCTTGACCTCCCAAAGTGCCGGGATTACAGACAACAGCCACTGCGCCCAGTCGCTTTGCCCAGTTTTGATAAGTTCTGAAATCTGTAGAGATGAAACTACCATGCAGATGAAAGTTCTGGGTTCCGACTGGAAGCAGGAGAGGCCCACAATTTTAGAAAGTCCCCTTCCTGGCGTTGGAGCCACAGTGCTCCTGAAGCTGCCAGCATTTGTCCCTGCCGCGTTGACAGCGAATGTGCATGTGGCTGCAGCATTTGTGCCTTCACTGTGTCTTCCGGCATAGCGGGGCCTGAGAATTTACGTCTCGAAATTCATCTCACTTTGTTGCCAATTGTTTTTTATTTTCATACTTCCTTTCTGCTTCGGTTTATTTCTCACGCTTATATGGTCCAAGATGTATTGTGCAGATTTTTTAAAAGTCTGTGTATTGGCAAGTTATAGTTTCTGTGGATGTCATTTCAGGGTAGAAAGGAGGCATTCGAACTATCTGTTATAAAAAGAGGGCAATAACATGGTGAAACCCCGTCCCTACTAAAAATACAAAAATTAGCCTGGCGTGGTGGCGGGTACCTACAAACCCAGCTACTCGGGAGGCTGAGGCAGGAGAATCTCTTGAACCCGGGAGGTGGAGGTTCCAGTGAGCAGAGATTGCACCATTGCACTCCAACCTGGGCAATAACAGTGAAACTCCGTCTCAAAAGATTAAAATAAAATAAAGTAGGCAGTGAGGCTGAAGGGACCAGGCTCTGTCTAGAAGGAGGTAGCCCAATCAACACAGATGTAAACAAATGTTCACTTTTCCGAAACATTTGGCAGATCCGACGGCTGTTCACCAATCCCCAGTTCTTTACGCACAGGTAGGAATTCTAGTCTCAGACTTCCGGAAGGCCAGTGGGCTCGGAGTGGAGGCAATGGGTGTCGCTTCTTGGTGGAAGCCCTCATTTGCTGGGGTTCGCCTTCCCCTGTCCTCTGCATGATGGCTGGGCAAGCAGGGATCGGCGTAGGTCACGTGGGGGCCCTCCCGTGGCAGCAGCTACCCTGGGGAACCTCCTGGACCCCCAGCGGACTTGATGTACATGAGAAAGAAGCCTTAGTTTTCAAGTCACTGAGATGCCTGTGTTTTTTGTTGCTGCAGCAAACAGGCTCTGAGACAACATTGGCAGGCGGGCAGCTGCCTTGGGTTACAGGGTCTGAGCATTCAATTCTTCTCATATGACACTGACCAGTGATTCCACATGGGCCACCTGGGAGGCACCATGGCCAGGGACGTGACATTGCTTTAGCCAAGGGTAGTTCCTGGAGAACAATTTGTGGAGAGGCTCCTGGTGGGGGGATGAGAGCCTCGGTGCTATGGAGGTCTCCAGAGAGCGGAGTCCCTTGCAGTTGGTGGTCCAAGGCTCTGACCCAGCTCATGTGCCCTACAGCACCCAGTGCCATCAGCTTCCCCGTGGCCTCACTGGAAGGATCAATGCGAGAGAACTGAGGGTCTCCCCAGTGGCGAGCCAGGGCCCAGCAGCTGGGCCAGAGAGATCAAAGGGGGACCATGCGGCTGATACACACAGGGCCAGGCTTTTCTCCAGCTCACTGGGAGGGAAGCATGGCAGCCGCGGAGACTGATGCCGGTAACACCTTCAGCACCTGCTGAAGACCAACTGTGAGCGCTGGTTTAGGCTGTGGTAGATTTCCCTGGCTGCTTCCTCTCGAAGACGGTCCCCTCAGCAAAGCCACCTGCCGCTGAGGACGTCCACCTAGACTTTGTAGGAAGGCGCCGTCAGAGGGCTCTGCTCTGTTCCTTTCTCTGTCCAGAGCCCTCAGCCTCTCCGTGGGTGTCCTGCAGCCTGGGATACCCCACCTGGCAGTGCCTCCCTTTAGACTCACCCTTCTGGGACCGTCAGCTGGCTGGTTTCTGGAGTGTCACCGCAGGGAATGGCAACAGTCTCCTGGTGTCTGACCACCCCTCCCAAGCTCTTGAAGACTGGGGAACTCCTGCCTGGGCTGGGCCAGGAGTAGGTCAGACAGGTGGTGTTTAGTATGATTTCTGAAGCATCACCCCTGGTGAGCAGTGGAACCTCAAGGAGTTCAGGCTGGGAAGGGAACCCCGCAGGGAGGGCAGGCCGGGGCGTTTGACTTCAGACCGCTGAGCAGGGTCCACAGGGCACCGAGGTGGCAGGGCGAGCAGACAGCCCTTCTGCCGAGTTAGCAGGGATCCCAGCTGTGCCAGAAGACACTGTAGGACCTGGGACGGGCCACCTCACCTGCACCACCAGGTCCCCTCAGGCTTTGGAAACTGCCTATGTGTGATCACAATCGCCAAAAGCTTCCGGAAATACACATGTCCTGTGGGCTGGGAAGGGTATATGTGTGCATAACGTTTGCTTAGGAAATTGTACTAAGTACCAGGCCTCTGGTTTCTTGCCCAAGGAAATGGGAGCAGTCCCTTTGGTCCTGAACCTGAAGGTGAGATCAGAGGTCCCCACCAGTGACTGAGACATGCCTCCATGCCAGGGAGGCGAGGCCTTCATGCCGCTGTTTGCTGAAATCAGAGGTCGTCTCTATTTTTTTTTTTTTTTTTT
>NW_012121376.1:2465254-2465682 GCF_000951035.1 Colobus angolensis palliatus
CAGGTGCCTCACTCCTGTACTTTGGGAAGCCGAGGTGGGTGGATTGCTTGAGCTCAGCCTGAGACCAGTGTAGGCACCATGGTAAAACTCATCTCTACCAAATATACAAAAAAAATCAGCTGGGGCAGGTGACGTGGCTCATGCCTGTCAGTCCAGCACTTTGGGAGGCTGAGGTGGGCGGATCGCTTGAGCTCAGGAGTTCAAGACCAGCCTGGGCAACATAGGAACACCCCCATCTCAATTAAATAAATAAATACATAAATAATAATAAAAATCAGTTGGATGTGGTGGCATGTGTCTGTGGCCTGTGCTACTCAGGAGGCTGAGGCGGGAGGATCACCTGAACCCAGGAGGCAGAGGTTTCAGTGAGCCACGATTACACCACTGCACTCCAGCCTGGTCTTGTGGCCGCATCAAAAAAAAAAAAA
>NW_012121376.1:2469808-2470945 GCF_000951035.1 Colobus angolensis palliatus
AAAAAAAAAAAAAAAGAATCCCACCAGAGACCATGGAGACCCCAAAGAACAGGTGGAAGAGGCCAAAAGCTAACGGCCAAAGAGAAGCAGTGGGTTTGGATTTTCTTTGTACAGGGAGAGGATCCCAGGTGTCCAGCGGGATGCTGCAGAGGAGAGGCCTTGGGGGAAGCTTTTGACCAGTAGCCCCGCCTCACGGCGACTCCCGGCAGATGGGGGAGCCGTATTTTGAACAATGCACTTGGCATCTTTGTTAAACCACTTTAGCATGCAGTCTACACTGGACTGACTCCTGACTCTCCCGTGACTCAGCAGCCCTGCAAGTCAGCTCATGCCTCGCATGCACAGAGCAGGTCCCTCCACCCCGTCACCAGGACCATGACTTGGCAAGCTCAGGGGCATGGCCTGGCCCCCTCTCCTGCCCTTGTGCGTTAGAACCCTCAGGATCCTATGTGTTAATTCCCAAGGAATGAAACAGCTGAAAGGACCCAAGAATTGTTGGTCTCTCCTTCCCATGGTCTTCTGACTTCCCAGACCTGATGGAACAAGCCTGAGGAGCTCACCCGACTTTCCTGGTGGTCTTTCATGCCTCCTGTCATTTTTCCATCTTTTGCAAAAGACTGCAGGCAGCACCCACACAGCCCTGCATGAGGCTTAGGTCAGAAATAAGGGAAACTGCCAAATGTAGCCTTCTGGGTCATTTCAATAACACATACCTCCTCGAGCAATTAGGTCCAAAGATTAACCAGCCATTTCTTAATAGAACAAACGAACATGTTTGGCTTTGCCTGGTAGAACTGCAGCCTTCAGGCGACTGGGCAAAATCTGGCCTGAAGAACTGAAGTAAGCCCAGGAGAAGCCTTCCGCTCAGCTAGCGAAGGCCAAGAGCTGTCAAGCGGTCAGAGCTGTTTGCTGTGGTGTGCGGGAGGAGAGCATAGGGTCTCAAGAATACCTAAAGCAGCCAGGCTCCAGGGCTCATTCCTGTAATCCCAGTGCTTTGGGAGGCTGAGGCAGGTGGATTACCCAAGATCAGGAGTTCAAGACCAGCCTGACCAACATGGCAAAACCCTGTCTCTACTAAAAATACACAATTAGCCAGGTGTAGTGGCTCACGCCTGTAATCCCAGCTACTTAGGAGGC
>NW_012121376.1:2471781-2481055 GCF_000951035.1 Colobus angolensis palliatus
CTATCTATCTATCTATCTATCTATCTATCTATCTATCTATGTATCTGTCTATCTATCTATGTTTTTTCTTTTTTTGAGAGGGAGTCTCACTCTTTTTGACCAGTCTGGAGTGCAATGGCACTATCTTGGCTCACTGTAACCTCTGCCTCCCAGGTTCAAGCAATTCTCCTGCCTCAGCCTTCCTAGTAGCTGGGATTACAGGTGCCCACCACCACACCTGGCTTTGTGTTTTTAGTAGAGACAGTGTTTCACCATGTTGGCCAAGCTGATCTCGAACTCCTGACCTCAGGTGATCTGCCTGCCTTGGCCTCCCAAAGTGCTGGCATTACAGGCCCAATAATTTCATTTATTTTGGTGTCCTTACATTTCTCTCAATAATATTTTGTGGTTTTCAGTGTAGAGGTCTTGCAAATTCTTTGTTTGATTTATTCTTCATTTGTTTGTTTTGTTTTTGTTTTTGTTTGAGTCGAGATTGAGTTGAGATTATTGTATGTGTAATGGGAGATAAAGCTAATAAGTAATTAAGGGATGTTCAAATTCTATCCGCCTATGTGTCTGTGAGACTCAGGATTCTCAGTGTCAAAGACAGAAGACGCAAACATAATATAAAGAAAGTCAAGGAAGCCCTTTAGAAGCAATATGTATCTCTAGAGCCCAAACTGTGGTCTTGAAATACCATTTCCTGGCCGGGCGCGGTGGCTCACACCTGTAATCCTAGCACTTTGGGAGACTGAGGTAGGCAGATGGTGAGGTCAGGAGATCAAGACCATCCTGGCTAACACGGTGAAACCCCGTCTCCACTAAAAATACAAGAAAAAGTAGCCGGGCATGGTGACGGGCGCCTGTAGTCCCAGCTACTCAGGAGGCCGAGGCAGGAGAATGGCGTGAACCTGGGAGGCGGAGCTTGCAGTGGGCCGAGATCACACCACTGCACTCCAGCCTGGGCGACAGAGTGAGACTCTGTCTCAAAAAAAAAAAAAATACCATTTCCTGCCAATGACGACCATAAGGGAAAAAAAGAAAAGGGCAGGCGTGGTGGCTCACGCCTGTCATCCCAGCACTGTGGGAGGCCGAGGCGAGCCGTCCGTCTCACTGGGCTTTAACAGCAAGTCCATTCTGTCTGTAGGTGGTTGCTGAGCATATGAGGTCACTATTGGGCCTCTTGGGCTGTGGGAAGGAGTTTGTTCTTATCTCATTGTCCGGAGGAGCTGGAGGTGGGGATGGATGTGGCAAGCCTGTGGGAACCAAGAGGACAGACAGACACTGAGCCTCAGGACCACGAGGCTGAGCAGGAGGGCAGGAAGCTGGAGCCAAGGGCTGGGGTGGGCATGGGGTCTGTAGAACCCCAAGGGGTGGCCAGTCCCTTTTCCGATTTGTGCAGGGTGTAGCTCTGCCCCCTGCCTTGCACAGAAACATCGTGGAGTTGGTCTGACCTAGGGCCTAAGAGAGGCCAGGAGGAGCTGCACATCGAGGGTCACGGGCCGTCTGGGCAGGCTTGAGCTGGCAACTGAGTTTCCTGGTGTTTTGTTCCTTGATTTGCAAAATGAAGCCAGGGGTATTGTAACGGCTCAGTGGGTTCATCTTGCTGCTGCCTAGACAGAGCCAACTTCTCAAGCCAGGAGAATTGCAATAGAGAAAGGGTCATCCGCACTGAGCCAGCCTTGTGGGAGACCAGACTTTTATTATTACTCAAATCAGTCTCCGCGAGCATTCAGGGGAGCAGAGTTTTTAAGAACAATTTGGTGGGCTGGGGGAAGCCAGTGAGCCAGGACTGCTGATTCGTCAGGGATGAAATCAGAGGGAGTCGAAGAAGATGTCCCTTGTGTGAGTCAGTTCCTAGGTGGGCACCCCAAGATCAGATGAGTCAATTCATCGATCTGGGTGGTGCCAGCTGATCCAACAAGTGCGGGGTCTGGAAAATATCTCCAGCATGGATTTTAGGAGCAGTTTAGGGAGGGTCAGGATCTTGTAGCCTCCAGCTTCATGACTCCTAAACCATAACTTCTAATCCGTGGCAAATGTTTGTCCTACAAAGGCAATCAAGTCCCCAGGCAAGAAGGAGATCTGCTTTGGGAAAGGGCTATTCTCGTCTTTGTTTTAAACTATAAACTAAGTTTCTCCCAAAGTTAGTTCAGCCTACACCCCGGAATGAACAAGGAGAGCTTGGAGGTTAGAAGCAAGATGGAGGCCGGGCGCGGTGGCTCACGCCTGTAGTCCCAGTACTTTGGGAGGCCCAGGCAGGTGGATCACGAGGTCAGGAGTTCAAAACCAGCCTGGACAATATAGCAAAACCCCATCTCTATTAAAAATACAAAAATTAGCTGGGCGTGATGGCAGGTGCCTGTAATCCCAGCTACTAGGGAGGCTGAGGCAGGAGAATCGCTTGAATTCGGGAGGTGGAGATTGTAGTGAGCCGAGATCATACCATTGCACTCCTGCCTGGGCAACAAGAGTGAAACTCCGTCCCCGCTCCACCTCCAAAAAGAAGCAAGATGATGTCGGTTGTATTAGATCTCTTTCACTGTTTCAGTCATAATTTTGCAAAGGCGGTTTCAGTATTCTGCACCCAGGCATGGCAGGTAGAAAGAACCCAGGAAGCAAGACATAGCAGTCTAGAATTTTATCCCTGGAGCCTGGGGGAGAGTGGGAGTAGGTTTGGCCCTTGAGGTAGGAGCTCCTTCACTCCCAGCACACGGCAGCATCAGGGCCCCCAGAAACAGTTCTGGAGGCAACGTCCCCAACCCAGCACTCTGACCCCATCAGAAACCAGGGAGTGGCCCTACCTCTTCCAAGGTTCTGGCCTGAAATCTGAGGGTGTCGCAGCCAGAAGGTGTGGTGTGTTTTGCAGGTCACCACAGAGAAAATGGGACTTGGGTGTGAAGATGTTCTGTTTCTCCAATTCTGCCTCGAAGGGCCAAGTTACTTTGGGCGAGAGATTTGGGAACTCCGGGAGAGCTATGCCATCTTCTCCATGGCCCTTCAAAGGCATGAGGGATATTCTTGCAGTCACCGAGGCAGAGAAGCAATGCTCAGAGTCTGAGCCGTGTTGGTCTCATTTTCTAATCACGGTGAAATACGGATTGCCTATGAATGCCACCACCCACATTCCAGCTGCTGTGTGGCCAGCGGCCCCTGAGCAGGAAAAACTGACAACTTGGCGTCCCCTGTGGCTCAACTGAGATACCCTACCTTGTTTTAACCTGAGTGACTCTCTCCTAGCAGAGGGAGAGCCGGACAGACTCCATTTTAGTTTCTTCACTTGCAGCCCTCTTTCACCTCCCTCCCTTAAGGCATAGCTAGTGTAAACTGACTCAAAGCACGTCCAGGAATGCACGTACTAATAAGATATTGAGGCAAGCTGCACCAGCAGCTCCTGGGGACGCGCTTGGTGGATGGCACCCAAAACCCCTGCATTTGTCTCTTTGTGACAGTTTAAGCCCCTGCACCTGGAACTGTTTATTTTTTGTAACTGTGTTTGTAAGCAATTAATTTTTTAACTTTTGCCTGTTCTGCTTCTGTAAAAATTGCTTCAGCTAAAATCCCCCCTCCCCTATTTAGACCACGGTGTAAAAAACAAAACTAGCCCCTTCCTCGGGGCCGAGAGAAGTTTGAGCGTTAGCTGCGTCTCGGTCGCCGGCTGATAAAGGACCCTTTAATTTGTCTCAAAGTGTGGTGTTTCTTTCTAACTCTCTTGGTCACAACACAACGAGGGGAGGCGTGTTGGATTCTGAGTCCTGTGGGTTTGCTGTGGGTTGGCTTTATTTTGTGTGTTCTTATCTGTGGATGTTTTTGGTTGGCTAGAGTGGAACCCCGTGATCCTCGCGCAGTTAGATGGACAAGCGCCTCGGGAAGGTCTCCCTTTCATTTTCTGGGTAAAGAAATCACTTTGTTGGCATCTGGATACGCATGACCTGAGTCTCCTGTGATCTCCGTGCCGGTGCTTTGGCTGTGGGGGGTTGGGAGAGGCTGGAGGGTGGGTGGCACTGAACCAGCCTGGCATGGGCACTCTGGGAGTGTGCCCTTCACAGTGAGGGGCTAAAAGGCACAGAAGGAGTGAAGGGGTGGGACTCCCAAAGAGGCTTCAATCCCCATGACTACCAAGATTCTTTTTTTTTTTGAGACAGAGTCTCGCTCTGTTGCCCGGGCTGGAGCACAGTAGTGTAATCTCGGCTCATTGCAACCTCCCTTCCCGGGTTCCAGCCATTCTCCCGCCTCAGCCTCCCAAGTAGCTGGGATTACAGGCGCCCACCACCATGCCCAGCAAATTTTTGTATTTCTAGGAGAGACAGGGTTTCACCATGTTGCCCAGGCTGGTCTCAAACTCCTGACCTCAAGTGATCCGCCTGCCTTGACCTCCCAAAGTGCTGGGATTACAGGCGTGAGCCACTGCGCCTGGCCTGTGACTACCAAGATTCTAGATGGTTCCCATCCAGAGAACTTGGCATCTGCGCATCCCAGCAATGGGCGATGCTGCAGCAAGACCTGCGGTTTTTCCTAAGTAGTAAACGGCTGATATTTAGAATCTCGTGAGCAAGGCAACTGCAGAGACAAAGGACCCGTGGGGGTAAATAAAGGGAGGGGAAGGCCAGAGTCAGGTCCCTGGGGAGAGCGCCAAAGGCAGCTCCCACCGCTTCTTCAGCTTGTGAAAGGAAAAGAAATCTTGGAAATCTTGTGGCCCCCAAATCTCTAAACTAAAGGGAAAAGTCAATCTGGAGCTGCTTAGGGCAAAACGGCCTCCCATTCTATTCAGTCACACCTCTGCTCTCTGAAATAAATACTATCTGATTGCCTCCTTTGGAAAGACTAATCAGAAACTCAAAAGAATGCAACGGTTTGTCTCTCACCGACCTGTCACCTGGAAGCCTCCTCCCTGCTCGAGTTGTCCTGCCTTTTTGGACGGAACTAATGTACATCTTACATATATTGATTGATGTCTCAGTGTCTCCCTAAAAGGTGTAAAACCAAACTGTGCCCCAGCCACCTTGGGTACATGTCCGCAGGACCTCCTGAGGCTGTGGAGGGTGTCCAAGTACTTGGTACCTTGAACAAATAATTGGACAAAATGCACAAACAAAGCAAGAAAAGAAAGAAGCACCAAAAGCAGAGATTTATTGAAAACAAAAGTACATTCCACAGGGTAGGAGTGGGCTCCAGCATAGGGGCTCAAGAACCTGGTTACAGAATTTTCTGGGATTTAAATACCCTCTACAGGTTTCCATTGGTTGCTTGGTGTTTGCCCTTTGTAAATGAAGAGGCTAAAGTGAAGTTACAAAGTCATTTACTGGGTGTATGCCCTGTGTAAATGAAGAGGATGAAGTAAAGTTACAAAGTCACTCATTTGTCAATGAAATCATTTACGCTTCATTTACCTAGAGGCCCTATGTAAGTAAAGAGGATATTTCCTGTCATAGCTGAAGTGTTTCTATTTTATTTATTTATTTATTTATGAGATGGAGTCTCACCCTGTCGTCCAGGCTGGAGTGCAGTAGCGCGTTCGCAGCTCACTACAACCTCCGCCTCCCAGGTTCAAGTGATTCTCTTGCCTCAGCCTCCCGCGTCGCTGGCATTACAGGCACCCACCACCACACCCAGGTAATTTTTGTATTTTCAGTAGAGACAGGGTTTCACCATGTTGTCCAGGCTGGTCTTGAACTCCTGACCTCAGGTGATCTGCCCACCTGGCCTCCCAAAGTTCTGTGATTACAGGTGTAAGCCACTGTGCCAAGCCCTTACATTTGATTTAGTTCTAGGTAGTCACTTGGTTCCCTTCCTCCAGGCTCTATTCTGCCTCAGCTGTGTCACAGCGCCTGTCCTTGATCTGGCAAAATAAGCTTTCTTTTTTTTTTTTTGAGATGAAGTCTCGCTCTGCCGCCCCAGGCTGGAGTGCACTGGTGTGATCTCAGCTCACTGAAAGCTCCGCCTCCCAGGTTCACACCATTCTCCTGCCTCAGCCTCCCTAGTAGCTGGGACTAAAGGTGCCCGCCACCACGCCCGGCTAATTTTTTGTATTTTTAGTAGAGATGGGGTTTCACCGTGTTAGCCAGGATGGTCTCGATCTCCTGACCTCGTGATCCACCCATCTCGGCCTCCCAAAGTGCTGGGATTACAGGCGTGAGCCACCGCGCCTGGCCAGCTTTCTTAATTGATTGAGACCTGTCTCAGATTTTCAGGGTTCACAGGCCGCCAGGGCATTTAGGGTGCACTAAGCACCATGACTCGGTGCGTTTCCTCCCAGCAGCAGAAGGAGGCCACACACCTGGAGCCACACGGGGTGAGATGGGTTAGGGTCTAAAATCTCTGTATTGAAAAGTGAACCACACCTAAACGCAACGTTGTCTCCTGCGCAGGATCCTGGATGGGAACAGGAAAAGGATGTAAATGGGAAAAGACCCAGTGAAATCCAAACCAAGTCTGGGGTTTAGTTGATGGCAATATACCAGTGTTGGTTGCTTAGTTTTGACCAATGTACCATTGTATGGACGATGATCACCAGAGAACTCCAGAAACTATCTTAGCTGTCCTGCAAACCTACGATTATTCAAAAGAAAAAAATTATCAAAACAAGTAAATGAGGCCCGGTGTGGTGGCTCACACCTGTAATCCCAACAATTTGGGAGGCTGAGGCGGGTGGATCACTTGAGGTCAGGAATTCAAGACCAGCCTGGCCAACATGGTGAAACCCCGTCTCTACTGAAAATATAAAAATTAGCCGGGCATGGTGACTCATGCCTGTAATCCCAGCTACTCGGGAGGCTGAGGCAGGAGAATCGTTTGAACCCGGGAGGCAGAGGTTGTGGTGAGCTGAGATCATGCCATTGCACTCCAGCCTGGGCAACAAGAGGGAAACTCCGTCTCAAAAAAAAAAAAAATAGGGAAATGAATAAAGAGCCACAGACAATAGCTCCTGAATGCTGAGCCTGTGGGGAGAGGGGGAAGGACCTGTGGGTGGAGGGAGGAAGGCAGGCACAGGAAAGCTGGACTGGGAGCTCCACTGAGGGGCACGTGTGGTTCTCTTTGCAGGAAGCAGAGCTCGGCTCTTGCCCTCTCACATCCTTTGAAGATTAGGACGAGAAGCAAACCCTTGGCTCCTGGGCTGAGCTCTTGGCAATCATTTCTCTCACCAGGCAGGGAGCAAAAGAAGATTGTTTCTGCACTCATTTGTTCTCAGAACAGTTGAGCAAACAGTCATTTACTGGTCTCCACAAACACTGAAGAGATACCAGGTGCTGGTGACTCCACGGGTTGCAAATGTCCCCAGCGTCAGATTTTTTTTTTTTTTTTTGAGGTGAAGTATTGCTCTGTCACCAGGCCGGAGTGTAGTGGCTCGATCTCAGCTCACTGCAACCTCCTCCTCCCAGGTTCAAGCGATTCTCCTGCCTCAGCCTCCTGAGCAGCTGGGACTATAGGCGCCCGCCACCATGCCCAGCTGATTTTTGTATTTTTAGTAGAGATGGGGTTTCACCATGTTGGCCAGGATGGTCTCGATCTCCTAACCTCGTGATCCGCCCATCTCGGCCTCCTAAAGTGCTAGGATTACGGGCGTGAGCCACCGCGCCTGGCTCAGATTCATATTCTTTTCCCTGACCCCCTCTGACCTCTGTGGATGAGGAGAGCTGGGCAGAACACCTTGGTGGGGTCTCAGGGCTCCAGCGGTGACCACTGCTGGGTTGGAGTAGCACATGGAAAGGAGCCCACGTGTGCTCTCTGTGGCCCGGGCAGTAAAGAGGAGGTGGATCCCGGGGCTGTGGGTGAGAGCAGTGGGAATATCAGTGACTATTTCTTCCCTCCATTAATCCCCGCAAAGGATTGCTATGTCTGCACCAAAGCCCCTGCTTAAAACTTTGGAACAAGAATGTCGCTTCAACGGCCAGGCCTGGTGGCTCACGCCTATAATCCCAATGCCTTGGGAGGCCGAGGCAGGTGGATCACCTGAGATCTGGAGTTTAAGACCAGACTGGCCAACAAGGAGAAACCCTGTCTCTGCTAAAAATACGAAATTAGCCAGGTGTGGTGGCGCATGCCTGTAATCCCGGCTACTTGGGAGGTTGAGGCAGGAGAATTGCTTGAACTCGGGAAGCAGAGGTTGCATTGAGCCGAGGTTGCGTCACTGCATTCCAGCCTGGGCAACAAGAGTGAGACTCCTTCTCAAAAAAAAAAAAGGAATGTAGCTTCTTGCACATTATTGACCTGTGGGTAGGACTGAATTCGGGATTTCGGGACATTACTTCAGAGGGGCATCCTGACTCCCTCTGGGCCAAGTGAGACCGGGTGGCAGGGCCCCAGCGGCTGCCCGGGGACGAACCCCCTGGCTGAGTGCCAGAGCAGCCAGCTCTGACGTCCGCGACCGGAAAGAACGCCAGATGCTTCTGTTGACGTTGACAAAGGGCTTTGCCAGGAGGCTCAGGCGCGGGCTGGTCCACATCCTTCCTCTTAATCCCGGTTGCGAGGCTGCCGAGGCCGCCTTCTGCGGGGGAGGACTGACCCCTGGCGACCGAGGCAGACATGGCGGGCTTGGGGCTTGGACTTTCTGAGCGATGGTGCATCAGCCAACGTGGCCTAAGGAAGCTGAATAACGCAGGCTTCCTGCCACCCTGCGGGCCGGGGAGTTGGGAGGTATGGGGGGTGGGGTGAGGGGTCTGAGTCCCATGGTCTAGGACGTTCATTTCTCCGAGGCTCGGTGTCTCCTCTGGTGGGACCATGTCTGGAAGAGCCCCTGGCTTGGCTCCTGGAGCTGGCGGCCAGGTAGGAACCCCCAGGAAAGCTCCAACGGCTGCTGCTGAACCCAGCCCTCGTGAACCCGTTAGGGACAACTCAGGCCGTCTCCTTGCAGGGGGCAAAAGGGCCCGGACTGCGCTGCCCTCGCGCACCTGGACCACAGACCCAAGTGAGGTGATGTTAAAAGGAAACGAAATGTGACCGGGCGCGGTGGCTCATGCCTGTGATCCCAGCACTGTGAGAGGCCGAGGCGGGTGGGTCGCTTGAGCCCAGGAGTTCCACACCAGCCTGGGCAACATAATGAGGTCCGATCTCTGTACAAAATATTAAGAAATTAGCCGGGCATAGTGGTACACACCTGTGATCCCAGGTACTTGGGACGCTGAGGCAGGAGGAGTGCTTGAGCCCAGGAGACAGAGGCTGCAGTGAGCCGAGATCACACTACCACACTCCAGCCTGAGAGACAGAGCCAGACCCTGTTTCAAAAGACACAGAGAGAGAGAAAGAAAAGAAAGGAAGAAAGGAAGGAAGGAAGGAAGGAAGGAAGGAAGGAAGGAAG
>NW_012121376.1:2481276-2483133 GCF_000951035.1 Colobus angolensis palliatus
GAAAGAAAGAAAGAAAAAAGGAAAAAAGAAAGAAAAGAAAGAAAGAGAGAGAGAAAAGAAAGAAAGAAAACAGATTGCCACTTGCTACTTTAAAGATACTATTACCAAGGAATGTATTGGCAGACCCAGACCGTTATACTATTACCAAGGAATGTATTGGCAGACCCGGACCGTTTCTGACCCTTGACTCCTCCTGCCCAGGGCTGGGAGTGGAGGGTCAGAAATGGGGACCTGGTCAGGGGAAGGGGGCAGATGCTTGGCTCACGTCGTACCTGGTAATTTAGAAATGCAGAAAGTCTAGTCATGTAGAACTCTGGCTTTCTCTCTCGTTGCTTATTCTTTTATTATTAATTAAATGAATGTTAATGGGGAAGCGCCGTGTGCACCTGGGCAGAGCCAACTGTTCATGGGCGGTGTGTTTGTCGTCCCCTGCCTGCCAGCTGCTTCCCTGGCCTGAAATATCCACATCTCGGTCATGGTCCTCCAGAGCCACCAGGAAGATCCAGGAGCCAGGGCCACCCTCACGTCGCCTTGGCAACAGCATCCGTGATCAGACTCTAAGGCAACTGGGACCCGTGCTCCCTATGGGAGGCTGCAGGGTCACGTCAGTGTCCGGGTGAGTACATCCCCTAACCCTACTTTCTGGAAGGCGGGAGTTGGCTTCTAGGCACCCACCTGCTGTATCCCAGCCTCTGCACAGCACTAGCATCACGGATAAATCATGTTCTGTTTTTTGGATAAATCATGACTTACATGAAAAGATGCTCCACCTCCTGGCTGGCGTGTGGCGCTGTCCGTGCTCTGGATTTTGGCCACAGCGAGACGTGTCCAATGGCTTATCATGGCTGTTAGAGTTTACATATCCCTGATAGCACACGTTGCAGAGAAAGGTTCATCAGTTTTTGTTTTTTTTTGAGACAGAGTCTTGCTCTGTCACCCAGGTTGGAGTACAGTGGTGCGATCTCAACTCACTGCAAGCTCTGCCTCCCAGCTTCATGCCATTCTCTTGCCTCAGCCTCCCAAGTATCTGGGACTACAGGTGCCCGCCACGACATACTGCTAATTTTTTTGTATTTTTTGGTAGAGACAGGGTTTCACAATGTTAGACAGGATGGTCTCAATCTCTTGACCTCGTGATCTGCCCGCCTCAGCCTCCCAAAGTGCTGGTATTACAGGCTTGAGTCACCACGCCCAGCCAAGAAATGTCCATGACTTATAAAGTCGTTAGTCAACAATTTCCCCATATCGGCGGATCACGAGGTCAGGAGATCGAGACCATTCTGACTAACACAGTGAAACCCCATCTCTATTAAAAAATAGAAAAAAATTAGCCGGGCGTGGTGGGGGGCACCTGTAGTCCCAGCTACTCGGGAGGCTGAGCAGGCGAATGGTGTGAACTTGGGAGGTGGAGCTTTCAGTGAGCCAAGGTCATGCCACTGCACTCCAGCCTGGGCAACAGAGCAAGACTCTGTCAAAAAAACAAAAACAAAAACAAAAAACAAACAACAACAAACAATTTCCCCGTATCCAGGGAACATGTGAGGGACTGGGGTGCCAGGCACGTTTTGGGGGGCCCCACACAGAGCGTCTGGCAGCAGAGAGCGGAGCAGGAGGCCTCCACAACCTCTCAGTAATTCCACCTGCGCCTTGCTTTTGCCTTGGGTCAGTTTCCACCAGCTCCCTGGAAAAACCAAGTTTGTGTTTTTACTTTCGGTGTTGACCATGTTTCCAGGTGCTTGGCTACAGCAGTCCCCTCTGCTCTGCCCCAGGCTACAGCAAAAAAGAAAAAGAAAGAAACATAGGCAAATATGAGATATGAATCAGAGTGAGAGCCAACAACAAATTCTTTTTTTTTTT
>NW_012121376.1:2483183-2492974 GCF_000951035.1 Colobus angolensis palliatus
TTTTTTTGTTTTTTTGAGACAGGGTTTCGCTCTTGTGGCCCAGGCCAGAGTGCAATGGTGTGATCTTGGCTCACTGCAACCTCCGCTTCCTGGGTTTAAGCGATTATCCTGCCTCAGCCTCCCAAGTAGCTGGGATTACAGGTGCCCACCACCACGCCCAGTTAATTTTTGTATTTTTAGTAGAGACGGGGTTTCACCATGTTGACCAGGCTAATCTCGAACTCCTGACCTCTGGTGATCCGCCCACCTTGGCCTCCCAAAGTGCTGAGATTACAGGTGTGAGCCATTGTGACTGGCTCTGACAGCACATTCTTTAATGGGGATGTTAAAGGTCAGAGTTACAGATTTGCAGTGAGACTATTGAGCCCTATGCATTCCCCGTCCAACTAAAACATTCCCCTGCTCTGACCGTGCTGGATAAATGTTCCCTGCACCTCGTTATGAGCCACTGGGGCCATTAGTCATTGACCTTTTTTTTTTTTTTTTTGAGACACAGTCTCACTCTGTTGCCCAGGCTTGAGTGCAGTGCCCCGATCTCGGCCCACTGCAACCTCCGTCTCCTGGGTTCAAGTGATTCTCCTGTCTCAACCTCCTGAGTAGCTGGGATTGCGCCCACCACCATGCCTGGCTATTTTTTTTTTTTGGAAGCGGAGTCTCACTCTTGTTGCCCAGGCTAGAGTGCAGTGTGTCAGGCCTCTGAGCCCAAGCTAAGCCATCATATCCCTGGTGACCTGCACATATACATCCAGATGGCCTGAAGCAATGGAAGATCCACAAAAGTGAAAATAGCCTTAACTAATGACATTCCACCATTGTGATTTGTTCCTGCCCCGCCCTAACTGATATGATATATTCTCTCCCCACCGTTAAGAAGGCACTTTGTAATATTCTCCCTGCCCTTGAGAATGTACTTTGTATGCTTATCCCAAACCTATAAGAACTAATGGTAATTCACCACCCTTTGCTGACTCCTTTTTCAGACTCAGCCCGCCTGTACCCCAGCCTTGTTGCTCACACAAAGCCTGTTTGGTGGTCTCTTCGGACGGACGTGTGTGACACAGTGGCATGATCTCAGCTCACTGCAACCTCCGCCTCCCGGGTTCAAGTGATTTTCCTGTCTCAGCTCTCAGCCTCCTGAGTAGCTGGGATTTGCCCACCACCACGCCCAGCTTTTTTTCTTTTTGCAAGCGGAGTCTCACTCTTGTTGCCCAGGCTATCTTGGCTCACTGCAACCTCCACCTCCTGGGTTCAAGTGATTCTCCTGTCTCAGCCTCCTGAGTAGCTGGGATTACAGGCGCATGCTGCCATGCCTGGCTAATTTTTTGTATTTTAGTAGAGACAGGGTTTCACTGTGTTGCCCAGGCTGGTCTCGAACTCCTGAGCTCAGGCAATCCGCCCACCTTGGCCTCCTAAAGTGCTAGGATTACAGGCGTGAGCCACAGTGCCTGGCCTAATTTTTAGTATTTTTTAGTAGAGATGGGGTTTCACCATGTTGTCCAGGCTGGATTTGAACTCCTGACCTCAGGTGATCCACCTGCCTCAGCTTCCCAAAATGTTGGGATTACAGGTGTGAGCTACTGTGCCCAGCCTTCATTCACTGTTTATCAATCATTTATTAACATCTAACAAACAGTCTAACATTTTTGTCCTGGGACATAAAGTGAATAAGACAAGGCCAGAGGGAGATTAAAATCCCCTGGAAGAGAGCCAGGGCACATGAATTATCACAATGCACTAAGTTTCAAGAGTATTCTTTGTTTGTTTTTTTTTTGAGACAGTCTCACTCTGTTGCCCAGGCTGGAGTGCAGTGGCGTGATCTTGACTCACTGCAACCTCCGCCCTCAGAGTTCAAGCACTTCTCCTGCCTCAGCCTCCGGAGTAGCTGGGATTACAGGCACCCGCCACCGCGCCCAGCTAATTTTTTGTATTTTTAGTAGAGATGGGATTTCACCATCTTGGCCAGGCTGGTCCTGAACTCCTGACCTCGTGATCCACCCTCCTCGGCCTCCCAAAGTTCTGGGATTACAGGGCGTCAGCCACCACGCCCGGCCTTCGAGAGTATTCTCACTACCAGAAAAGGAAGTGCTGTTAGTAGGAACATCCTGACTCACTTGGAAATCAGATAATAAGAATGTTATTTTTGGTATGTCTTTGAAATACTGGACAGTAGTGAACCAATTCTCCAGCAGAGAGTCCTAATATAAGCCTGGGCATGCTTCTTACAACATAGCAACCCCCAGGTTCTAGCGCAGATGTCTCTGCTGCGTTTCACCTGCTCTGTAGTAATACATGATTCACCAGTGTTGCCAGGAATAGGAGGATGTGGTTAGCTCTGCACTAGAAGGAAGGTTTCAGGACCACATTTCCGTGAAATGTAAACATCTGGCCTTCTCCAGATGGTTCGTGATGAGAGTCTATGTAGGAACAATGAGAAAAAAAAGCTCTTCTTTTTTAGAATTAGGGGGTTTCAGTGCAAACTGTTTCCACGGCCAGGCAGCCAGAATTTCAGGGGCTACTGCTATGAACCCTAAGCATACGTTGTTGACTGTGGGATTATCAGGCTGGAAAACAGCTCGTTCCTGGGTTAAGAAGCCAGATGCTCAAAACATTAACATTATAGGATTTTAAAAATCTACTTACTTTGAGAATCATCAGTGTCTTGAAGTATTTGGTCAAGGAGTTTTTTTTTTTTTTTTTTTGAGACAGAGTCTTGCTCTGTCACCTAGGCTGGAGTGGAGTGGGGCCATCTCAACTCACTGCAAGCTCGGCCTCTCAGGTTCAAGCAATTCTCTGCCTCAGCCTCCCGAGTAGCTGGGATTATAGGTGCCCACCACCACACCTGGCTAATTTTTTTTGTATTTTTAGTAAAGATGGGGTTTCACCATGTTGACCAGGCTGGTCTTGAACTCCTGCCCTTGTGATCCACCCGCCTTGGCCTCCCAAAGTGCTGGGATTACAAGCATGAGCCATAGCGCCCAGCCTGGTCAAGGAGTTTTACTCTTTCAAAAACATATTTAGCAACAAGTTTACCTGCTTTGATTGCTATATTTCCTCTGGTCTGGCATCTCTGATTACTGCATGCAGGAAAGTGAGGCTTTGGCTATGTCTGGGTAGGGTTAGGCAACACACACACGGGGGAGAGACATGAACCTGCAGTCTCACACAGGGAGCACACAAGGTCCACGACTTCCTCAGAGCCAATCCTTGGCTCACTGTCGTTGATATGATATTAAAAGCTGTTTCTAGCCGGGTGTGATGGCTCATGCCTGTAATCCCAGCACTTTGGGAGGCTAAGGTGGGCGGATCACGAGGTCAGGAGATCGAAACCATCCTGGCTAACACAGTGAAACCCTATCTCTATTAAAAATACAAAAAATTAGCTGGGCGAGGTGGTGGGTGCCTGTAGTCCCAGCTACTCGGGAGGCTGAGACAGGAGAATGGCATGAACCCAGGAGGCGGAGCTTGCAGTGAGCCAAGATTGTGCCACTGCACTCCAGCCTAGGCGACAGAGCGAGACTCTGTCTCAAAAAAAAAAAAAAAAATTTGTTTCTAGCTGGGCGAGGTGACTCATGCCTGCATTCCCAGCACTTTGGGAGGCTGAGGTGGGTAGATTGCAAGGTCAGGAGTTTGAGCCCAATCTGGCGAATATAGTGAAACCCCGTCTCTACAAAAAAGTACAAAAAATTAGCTGAGTGTGGTAGTGTGCACCTGTAATCCCAGCTACTCGGGAGGCTGAGGCAGGAGAATGGTGTGAATCCGGGAGGTGGAGCTTGCAGTGAGCCGAGATGGCGCAACTGCACTCCAGCCTGGAAGACCGGGAGACTCTATCTCAAAAAAAAAAAAAAGTGTTTCTAGCCGGGCAAGGTGGTTTACGCCTATAATCCCAGCACTTTGGGAGGCCAAGGCAGGTGGATTATGAGGTTAGGAGTTCAAGACCACTCTGGCCAACATAGTGAAACCCCGTCTCTACAAAAAAATACAAAAAATCAGCCAAGTATGGTGCTGTGCGCCTGTAATTCCAGCTACTCAGGCGGCTGAGTCAGGAGAATCGCGAGAACCCGGGAGATGGAGGTTGCAGTGAGCCGAGATTGTGCCACTGCACAGCCTGGGCGACAGTGTGAGACTCTGTAAATAAATAAATAAATAAATAAATAAATAAATAAATAAATAAATAAATAAATAAATAAATAATCTGTTTTCTAGTTTGCAATTAGCATTTCCAGCATAGCTTCTATCTTCTGTTCCATTTTCTGTGCTATTTTATAGGTTTTAGTAGTTTCTTCTTCCCTATCTTTGCATCTGGTATCTTACAGAGTGTCCTTAATCTTCATGTGCTCCTTCTGAGATCAGCGATAAAGAAGATAGGGATACAGCAAGAAGGAAGGAGCCCTGTGCACAACACTAAGATTAGTGACACCATAGCACGGACCTTTGCTCGAGATACGTCAGCAGGAAACACACCCCAAGTGCCGAGTGTTGACGTGCAACAGAGAAGGCTACACAAGAGTGCTGGCGTGCAGCGGAGAAGGCTACACGAGAGTGCTGGCGTGCAGCAGAGAAGGCTGTAAGTGACCGTGAGATTTCCTTCATTGTACTCGTCTGCATTTTCCAAATTTTGAAAATGAGTATATTTTAATTACACACTAAAAAACATCATTTACACCTGTAATCCCAGCACTTTGGGAGGCCAAGGTGGGCAGATCACTTGAGGTCAGGAGTTCGAGACCAGCCTGGCCAATATGGTAAAATGCTGTCTTTACTAAAAATACAAAAAAATAGCCAGGCATGGTGGTAGGCGCCTGTAGTTCCATCTACTCAGGAGGCTGAGGCAGGATAATTACTTGAACCTGGAAGGTGGAGGTTGCGGTGAGCCAAGATTGTGCCACTGTACTCCATCCTGGTGACAGGGTGAGACTTCATCTCAAAATAACAACGATAAAAAAACTTCATTTACCTGGGTGTGATGGTTCATGCCTGTAATCCCAGGACTTTGGGAGGCCGAGGCAGGGGATCACTTGAAGTCAGGAATTTGAGACCAGCCTGGCCAACATGGTGAACTCTGGCTTCATTCACTGAGCCTCACTCTGAGATTCATCCTCGAAGTTCCTGTGTGTGAATCAGTAGTTCATTCCTGTGCATTCTGAGTAGGGTGGATGTACCACACTTTATCAAGGCACCTGGTAATGCATATTTCGGTTGCTGTCTTATTTAGGGTCTGCAAACCCTTGTAACAGTATGCATTTTTTTTTTCTAGGAAATGAGGCCACAGCATTAATTTGATTGGTCCAAGGGGAAAAAAGTCCAGCTAGACTCCCAGCAGTTTTTCTGTTGATATCTTGTCATTTTTGTTGTCTGAAATCCAGCCTCTAAGAGATTCCTTAAAAAGCTTACAGGGGCTGGATGCGGTGCCTCATGCCTGTAATCCCAGCACTTTGAGAGGCTGAGGCGGGTGGGTCACCTGAGGTCAGGAGTTCAAGACCAGCCTGGCCAACATGGCAAAACCCCATCTTTACTAAAAATATACAAATTGGCTGGGCTGTGAGATCGTCTCCCACAGCACTGAGCTGATTTCTGTGGTTCCTTAGGTCACGGGGGTAGGGTGATGCCTGCTTCAATCTTACCCTTTTGGGGCAGAACTCTTGAAATCTTGACTTAATCTAGGGAGTTCTCTGCTATATCCCACCTTGGACACCCTTGGATTTGATTACATTTATCTTGCCCTTGGAGGCTGTCAAAACCAAAGTTAAGTATGGCAAGACTGGCTCATGCGTGAAAGTAAAAGCTGTCTCAGAGTCCAGTGGCTTGTTTTTGTTGCTACTTTCCGTTAAGGTCTGACTTGGTAATGCCTTATTAGCTTTCGGATGCCTTTCTGATGTTATTTCAACATTTATCCAGTATTCTTTTGTTGTTTTGAATGAGAGGAATGGTCCAAATAACTTGTATCTACTATATTCCTTAAAAGGCAGCATTGCTTCATTTTTAAATGGTGGGTTTTGGGGAGGTTTCTTTGAGACTGAGTCTCGCCTTGTCACCCAGGCTAGAGTGCAGTGCCACCATCTCGGCTCACTGCAACCTCCGCCACCTGGGTTCAAGCAATTCTCCTGCCTCAGCCTCCTAAGTAGCTGGCATTACAGGCATGTGCCACCATGCCTGGCTAATTTTTGTTTTTTATTAGTAGAGACGGGTTTTCACCATGTTGACCAGGCTGGTCTTTAACTCCTGGCCTCAGGTGATCTACCCACCTCGGCCTCCCAAACTGCTGGGATTATAGGTGTGAGTCACTGTCCCTGGCTGTAGGATTCCATTTTATAAAACCCTAGAAAAATGCAAACTAATCAAGAGTTTCTATTTATTTATTTATTTATTTGAGATGGACCCACTCTCGCTCTGTCACCCAGGCTGGAGTGCAGTGGCTTGATCTCGGCTCACTGCAACCTCCACCTCCTGGGGTCAAATGATTCTCCTACCTCAGCCTCCCTAGTAGCTGGGATTACAGGTGCCTGGCCACCATACCCTGCTAATTTTTGTATTTTTAGTAGAGACGGGGTTTCACCATGTTGGCCAGGCTGGTCTCGAACTCCTGACCTCACGTGATCCGCCCGCCTTGGCCTCCTAAAGTGCTGGGATTACAGGCGTGAGCCACCACGCCCAGCCACATTTCTCTTTTTATTTTTATTTTTGAGATGGAGTCTCACTCTGTTGCCCAGGCTGGAGTGCAGTGGCACAATCTTGGCTCACTGCAACCTCTGCCTCCTGGGTTCAGGCAATACTCCTGCCTCAGGCTCCTGAGTAGCTGGGATTACAGGCATGTGTCACCACGTCCAGCTAACTTTTGTATTTTAGTAGAGACAGGGTTTCACCATGTTGGCCAGGCTGGTCTTGAACTCCTGATCTCAAATGATCCACCCACCTTGGCCTCCCAAAGTGTTGGGATTACAGGCATGAGCCACTGCATCTGCCACATTTCTCTTTTTAATAAAACCCCCAACCTTATCTTTGTTCTTTGGACATACTGAAGTTCACTCCAGCCTGTGGATATGCCTCAAAATATAATTCTATGATTCCCATACAAGATGTTTTGTTTAGACATCCATCTCTAGATTTTTATTTGGCTTTGATAGTATTAATACATATTAAAACACTTTAATTTATTGTTTTAATTAGAAGAACATCACATATTGCTTTATGCTATGACATTGGAAAATCAGCCGGGCACGGTGGCTCATACCTGTAATCCCAGCACTTTGGGAGGCTGAGGCGGGTGGATCTTCCAAGGTTAGGAGTTCAAAACCAGCCTGGCCAACATGGTGAAACCCCGTCTCTACTAAAAATACAAAAAAATAGCCGGGCATGGTGGTGGGCACCTGTAATCCCAGCTACTCGGGAGAGTGAGGCAGAAGAATTGCTTGAGCCCAGGAGGCAGAGGTTGCAGTGAGCCGAAATCGCACCACTGCACCCCAGCCTGGGTGACAGAGCGAGACACCAACTCAAAAAAAAAAAAAAAAAGAAAGAAAGACATTGGAATATCTTCATGAAGAAGATGGGACACATGTTTCCAGGTTTCCAATTTGGAACTTCAAGGCTGACAAATTCCATCTTCGTTTCTCCTCATCCCTTGAGGCCTCTCCTGAGTGGGTGGCCCTTCTCAGACAGCAGGGGCCAAACGTAGATCCCTCTTACTCCTCAGCACCCACCTGCCTCACCCTAGCCGCCTGTGCACACTTGAAATACATACAGTTTATTGTATATAAGCAACACGTAGATAAATCCCTGATTATAGTTGGAAATCTTATGATTCCTCTCTCTCGAATGGATTCAAAGAAGTAGAAAAAATTCAGTACAGCCGGGGCGCGGTGGCTCACGCCTGTAATCCCAGCACTTTGGGATGCCAAGTTGGGTGGATCACGTGAGGTCAGGAGTTTGAGACCAGCTTGACTGACATGGTGAAACCCTGTCTCCACGAAACGTACAAAAATTAGCTGGGTGTGGTGGCAGATGCCTGTAATCCCAGCTACTTGGGAGGCTGAGATAAGAACTTGGGAGCTGGAGGTTGCAGTGGGCCGAGATTGTGCCACTGCACTCCAGCCTGGGTGACAGAGTGGGACTCTGTCTCAAAAAAAAAAAACCAAAAACCTTTGTATTTTGCTTTTTTACTTTCCTAAACTTTATTATTGTTTCACTTGATTTTCCGAAGAATCCTGTGTAGTAAGTGAACTAGTTCATTATTCCCACTTTCCTGATGGGAAACATGCAAAGAGCCACGTAATCCATACCACACTTGGCAGAACCTTCCAATCACATTGATTACTTGTGGTGAGGGTAATTAGAAGTTAGCATATTTTCCAAAAATTTAGTCTAGTATTAACATTTTTTCTCTTCTGCACTTCAACTTGAAGGCAGCAGAGGGCGCCTGATCACACAAAAGATACACTCTAAAAGTTAGGGATAGATTAAAGATAATCCATTAAAGTTTCAACAATGTGAATTTTACTAAAATAGAGCCCTGTACTTAATCTTTTGACTGTTTTTAGGATCTGATCTCATTTTTAGATGTTCTATTTGCTGTCTTTCTCAGTAATGAGAATTTCCATCTCACGTAAATCACCACGTTGCCTGTAATTCAAAAGCCTTCTAATTTAGCTTCAAGCTTCTTTCAGATAATAAAAGTATTAAACCCCGTGTCCACCAGATCCTCCTAAATCTTCAGTAGGTCATACGCTCTGCCTCTCTCCGGCCTGAAGTGGATGCCACTGTAATGTACTGCAGACAGATGAGCTGTGAATGAAGGGCTTTTCTGTTTCAAGTGTGTGGCCTCAGGGTTACCCAGGATTTTTAGAAAAATGTTAAAGGATTAGGTGTGTTCTTAAAGTCATAGCACACTAGAGGGGACAGAACTATTTCCCCAGGGCGATAGTGAGGAGTTAGCCTTTTGTAGCTCATCGTAGAAGATAATCATGCCTGGATGCCCAGGCTGGCTTTCTGTGAAATTCTCCAGCTCCTTTCTGCTCAGCTTCTAACTGGTTCTTTTTTTTTTCTCTACCACCACACAGGTTTCCTACAAGCAATGCTGGAGACCATGGTGGCCTTCAACCTGTTCTATCTTTTCTTCTCATTATTTCCCCTAATTTCTTTTTTCTTCTTAAAGAACTAGGTTTATGGACAAGGCTTGGAGTTGGTTGGAAAATCATTCCTCCTTGGCTGCTCGGTGACTAGTCATTGATTGGATCTAAGGTAACTTCTTTCTTTTTTTTTCTGAGACAGAGTTTTGCTTTTGTTGCCCAGGCTGGAGTGCAGTGGCGCGATCTCGGTTCACTGCAACCTCTGCCTCCCGGTTCAAGCAATTCTCCTACCTCAGCCACCTGAGTTGCTGGGATTAGAGGCGTACACCACTGCGCCTGGCTAAATTTTTTGTATTATTGTAGAGATGGGGTTTCACCATGTTGGCCAGGCTGGTCCTGAACTCCTGACCTCGTGATCTGCCTAACTTGGCCTCCCAAAGTGCTGGGATTACAGGCGTGAGCCACTGCACCCAGTCGAGTTAACTTCTTTTTTTTTTTTTTTTTTTGAGACAAAGTTTCGCACTGTTGCCCAGGCTGGAGTGCAGTGGCGTGATCTCAGCTCACTGCAACCTCTGCCGCCTGGGTTCAAGTGATTCTCCTGTCTCAGCCTCCCGAGTAGCTGGGATTACAGGCGCACGCTGCCATGCCTGGCTAATTTTTTGTATTTTAGTAGAGACAGGGTTTCACTGTGTTGCCCAGGCTGGTCTCGAACTCCTGAGCTCAGGCAATCCG
>NW_012121376.1:2493024-2512482 GCF_000951035.1 Colobus angolensis palliatus
TCCTGACCTCGTGATCAGCCCGCTTCGGCCTCCCAAAGTGCTGGGATTACAGGCATGAACCACGGTGCTCGGCCTAAGATAATTTATTAAAGGCCGAGTCACACACAAAGTAATAAACTAGATTATTTCCTGATTTATGCTTTCCCGTTGCCAAATTTTGGCTTGTCCTTGTCCTTAATTTGCCTTATTCCTTGATTACCAGTCCAAAGATGACATCTTCTAAGGAATGATAAGCATTTTTACTCTGCTCTTTCAAATCATAACATTCCATACTCTGCAGATGATTTTGCCATTTCTTACATAATTTGAGGGAAATCCTAGAGTACAGTTTCCTAGCAGGCATTTGGATCTTACCCATCTTTATTTCTCAGGCTCCACAAATTGAGGACCCTTGCAGGGTGCTATCATTAGCTCTAGCCTGCCAATGAAGAAACAAAAGTCCTCCATGTTAGGATATTTGAGGACATGTCCTTAGTACCTAACGGTGTCTGGCACAGTTTAAATGGGAAGGTGGAAGGGGCCGTCTTTTTTTTTTTTTTTAAGATGGAATTTCGCTCTTT
This sequence comes from Colobus angolensis palliatus, assembly GCF_000951035.1. Lineage (NCBI taxonomy): Eukaryota > Metazoa > Chordata > Mammalia > Primates > Cercopithecidae > Colobus > Colobus angolensis. The sequence goes on from NW_012121376.1 coordinate 2,493,585, forward strand.
TGCCCAGGCTGGAGTGAAGTGGCTTGATCTCAGCTCACTGCAACTTCTGCCCCCTGGGTTCAAGCGATTCTTCTGCCTCAGCCTTCCAAGTAGCTGGGATTACAGGTACCCACCACCACGCCTGGCTAATTTTTGTATTTTTAGTAGAGACGGGGTTTCACCATGTTGGCTAGGCTGGTCTCGAACTCTCGACCTCGTCATCCACTCACCTCGACCTCCCAAAGCGCTAGGATTACAGGCATGAGCCATCGCGCCCAGTCGGGACTGTCTTACTTAGGGTCTGCGAACTCTTGTAACTGTATTAATTTTTTTTCTAGAAAATGAGGCCACAGCACTCATTTGATTGGTCCAAGGGGAAAAAATGGGGTTAGTCCAAGATTTACCCACTTAGGCAGTTCTACACAGGGCTAAGCAACGTGCTTTCACAGGGGGCACGTGCACCCTGGGAAAACTGAAAGAGCGAATTAGCCGGGCATGGTGGGCTCCTGTGGTCCCAGCTCCTCAGGAGGCGGAAGTTGCAGTGAGCCGAGATCGCGCTACTGCACTCCAGCCTGCGCAACAGAGCAAGACTCTGTCTCAAAAAATAAAAATAAAAAAATAAAACCCAGAGGGCCTGTCTCCTAGGACACGGGGACAGGCTAGGTGGGGGCACAGGGCGTGAGAATGGCGAGCATGGCCCGAGTATGTCAGGCCGGGGCTGCCATCTTTTCTGTTTTTTGAAACAGGATCTTGCTCTGTCGCCCAGGCTGGGGTGCACTGGCGCATTGCTGCCTGGAACTCCTTGACTCAAGCGATCTTCCCGCCTCAGCTTCCCGAGGAGCTAGGACCACTGGCACGAGACACTATGCCCGTTTAATGTTTTTTTCTTCCTTTTGTAGAGATGGGGCGGGGGGGGGTGGTTCTCGCTTTGTTGTTCAGGCTGGTCTCGAACTCCTGGACTCAAGCGATGCGCCGGCCAAGGCCTCCCAAAGAGCCAGGGTTACAGGCATGAGCCATCGCGCCCAGGCTGGGCATCTTCTCCGAGGCCTTATGCAGAGTCCGAGGCCCCCCGAACCCGCTGCCGAAGACCGAGCTCGAAGACTGAACCTCGCAGGCCGCCCAGCAGCATCTCCACCCGGAAGCGACTCGAACTCGAGGCCGGAAGTGACTCCATTTCTGTGCGCCGAGCTCCGCCCCACGAGCACCTGGTTTCGGGCGGAGAGCGCGCGCCGTTTCGTACCCTGTTGTCCCATCGCGGCTTGGGACTCGGCAAGATGGGCAAGAAGGGCAAGAAGGAGAAGAAGGGCCGCGGCGCCGAGAAGACGGCCGCCAAGATGGAGAAGAAGGTGTCTAAGCGCTCGCGGAAGGAGGAGGTGAGCGAGTCAGACCTGGCCTAGCGGCCCGACGTGGCGGCCGTGCAGCCTCGTACGACTGCCTGCGCCGCCCGGGGTTGCGGGTCGCCGGGGGAGCTGCGCCGGCCCCGCGGGAGAGCTGGAGGCCGTAGAAACTGCCCCGGCGCCGCGTCCGGGCAGCCTGGACGGGGCCCGCCCCCTCCCGAGTCTCCACGTGTGTCTGGCCGCTTCTCGAAGAGCGACGGAGCTGCCTCCTTTAACGTGCTTGCTTTTCTTCGTGTGGTGTCACGGGCGTTTTTCTGCGTTTCCTCCCACTCCTCCCTCCCTCTAAAGGTAGGCTGGGTGGTGAGAAGAGGCAGGGGTTTGGCGTAGGACGACCTGAGGTTGAACCTGGGGCTGCCTCTGCAAGATGTGTGGCCTGGGAGTAAGACTCTTAACTTTTCTGAACCTCACCCTTCTCGTTTTTCAAAAGAGGACAGATAGTCATCACAGCAGCCCTGAGGAGTAAGCAGCAGATGGTTAAGTGAAGAAGGCACTGAAGCCACGGGGTATCCATAGCAGCTGATGGCAGCCATCACGGTTGTCTCCTTCCCTCTGGTCCTCAGCCCAGAGTCTGCAGGAGGAGCCGTCCTGAACTTGGGGTTGAGTGTTCTGCGGCTGCTGCTCGTGGGTTCGCTAACCGGGGGCAGTTTTATGGCCTGCCATGTGCCAGGCACAGCTCCCTGGGCTTTAATCCTCACAACCAGGTCAGTTCCCTAGCACTGGTATTCCCATTTGACAGGAAGTCAGACCAACAGGTGAACCATGAAGTGGTATGGAACTGGGGTGTGACCAGATGTCCTGAATCAGGAGCTCTTGGCCACATTCCTTTGTCCCTTTTGTCCCTGAGTCATTGATCTCTCTATGTCCTCATCTCGTAAATAATGCGGTTGGACTTTTCCCTCACACTCCTCTTAGGCTCTGACGGTTTTTTTTTTTTTTTTTTTTTTTTGCCTCTTCTGAGTTCCCAGTGCTCGCTTCCGTTGTCTCTTCTGAGTTCCCAATGTGTTTTTTTTTTTTTTTTTTTTTGCCGGAGTCTTGCTCTGTCGCCCAGGCTGGACTGCAGTAGCATGGCCTGCTGGCTAGGGTTGTGGCACAGGAAGTCAGTTCATCTGTGTGGCATCTTCAGAATGGTGCTTGGCAGAAAGTAAGCACTCAGTAACCAGCTGTTATCTGCTTTCTGCTTTTTTTTTTTTTTTTTGAGAAGGAGTTTCATCTTGTTGCCCAGGCTGGAGTGCTGTGGCCCGATCTCGGCTCACTGAAGCCTCCGCCTCCCAGGTTCAAGCGATTCTCCTGCCTCAGCCTCGCAAGTAGCTGGGATTACAGGCATGCACCACCACACCGGCTAATTTTGTATTTTTTTAGTAGAGACCGGATTTCACCATATTGGTCAGGCTGGTCTCGAACTCCTGACTTCAGGTGATGCACCCACCTCGGCCTCCCAAATTGCTGGTATTACAAGACGTGAGCCACCGTGCCCGGCCAGTTACCTGTCATTTTTACTCATTTTCATGTCTCCCTCCAGTGCCCAATACTAAGGTGATTGTCACAGTAGCTTCCCTTAAGAGAGAGAGTCTGTCAGTCCTGGGGTTTGTCTGTTATCTTAATGAACCCTCAAACCTTTAAAATAACTGGTCGTCTGATGAGGCTAGACCCACAGAAGATCATCTCCTTAGATTCAGCTGCGTCTGTAATGCAACCTAATCAGCAGAACTCTCCTGGTGCGTAGATGCTAGGATTTGAACTGTTTGTTTAACCTCGTCGAGCAAAACAAGTTGAAAGAATATATAGTATGATACCATTTAATGACATTTTATTTTTTATTTTTATTTTTTTGAGATGGAGTCTTGTTCTGTCACCCAGAGTGGGTGTTGCAGTGGTGCCATCTCAGCTCACTGCAGCCTCCGCCTCCCGGGCTCAAGCAATTCTCCTGCCTCAGCCTCCTGAGTAGTTTGGGACTACAGGTGTGCGCCACTGTGTCGGCTAATTTTTGTATTTTTTAGTGGAGACGGGGTTTCACCATGTTGGTCATGGCTGGTCTCGAACTCCTGACCTCAAGCGATCCACCTGCCTCGGCCTCCCAAAGTGGTGGGATTACAGGTGTGAGCCACTGTGCCCAGTCTGTTTAATGACGTTTAACAATGTAAAACAGTACTATGGCTGGGCTGAGGTGGGCGGATCACGAGGTCAGGAGATTGAGACCATCCTGGCTAACAAGCTGAAACCCCGTCTCTACTTAAAAAAAAAAAAAAAAAATTAGCTGGGCGTGGTGGCAGGTGTCTGTAGTCCCATCTACTCAGGAGGCTGAGGCAGGAGAATGGTGTGAACCCGGGAGGCGGAACTTGCAGTGAGCCGAGATCGCACCACTGCACTCCAGCCTGGGCGGCAGAGCGAGACTCCATCTCAAAAAAAAAAAAGTAAAACAATACTATATGTTGCTTAGGGATACACATGTGTAATAAAAGTGTGAAGAAAAGCTTGAGACTAATAAGCACTGAGTTCCAGGTAATGGTTACTTCGGGGGATGTGTGGGTGGGTACATGCAGGTGACACTTTATTCCTTATCCTGGGAACGGTGCACAGGTGTGTCTTGGATAAAGTTCTGTAACTTGCGTGTTTTAAATATTGCATAGTTTAGAATACTAAGCAGTGTACCCTGCTGCGAGAGTCTCTGGGAGGGATTGGCGTCCACCCCGAGACTGAGGGGTAGGCTGAAGGAAGCACGAGGTGGGGCGTGGCAGGCTGAGGGAACCCGGTGTTTCCATTAAAGGAACGGAGAGGACGCCGGTGTAGCTTGGAGAGTGAGGCAGGGTGGGAGGTGAGGTTGGAGAGATGGGTGTGGGGGAGGGAAGATGGTCTGCAGGTGTGTGTGGCTGCAAGGACACCGAAGGCTAGAAGGAACTTGAAATGTCAGGCTCGGGTGTGGTATGGGAGTGTCTCGTAAATGTTGGGAAACGGGCACTGGGACTGAGGCAGGGGCACTGGGACTGAGGCAGGAACACTGGGTTCCAGTGCTGCCCTCTGTGCTGGCACATCAGTGCCTCGAGTCACTCTCCATGGTAGTAAAAGTTGACACCTTCTTACACGGATCGACTGCAGCAGGGATTTGCTGAGCGCTTGCTGTGCAGGCAGTGTTTTAACGAGACACAGTCTTGCTCTGGTGGACTCATATTTTACTATTTTGTTGGGGCGGAGGGATGTGGAGGAAACAAACGAGCAAGAGAAATGTATCAGACACTTCTCCGCGGACAGGAAGGCAGGCAGGTGCGACGCCCGGGCCTGGGCTCTGAGAGGTGCTGAGGGTGTCTGCAGTGAAGTCACGGTGGGCTTGTCTAAGTGGAAGGTCTTGCAGGGGGAGCATTAGGGGTGTGAAGTGAGGTAGTACTTGGTGCACACATCTACCCTTTAAGCAAACTGCCTTTGAGGTCAAGCTCTGGTTACTTTTGAATGTGTCAAGAAACTCTGCATTTCAGACACAGGCACAGTGTGTTACGATTCACAGACGTGATTGAGCCCGGTCGAATCACACCGGAGGAAAGCTGTGCAGGCTGTGGCTCCGCGGCGGGTCCTGGGAATCAGTCTCATCTGTGCCTGCTTGCTTGCCCTAGGAAGACCTGGAAGCGCTCATAGCCCATTTCCAGACACTCGATGCCAAGAGGACTCAGATTGTGGAAACTCCGTGCCCCCCGCCCTCACCAAGGTGAGCAAGTAGCATTTTTCGCATTGTATATCTGTTTCCTTTTCTTCTATACATTGAAAAACTGCTTTAAATAGCACCAGGTTTCGTAAATGATCAGGCACTTGGAACATTTTCATTATTAAAACCTGTTCTCGGTCACTTTCTTCTGAAGAAATGGAATGAGGCTGTTGAGCTTTACTGTCATAGAACCTGGGAGCAGGGCCTCCGGCACAGCCGCTGCCTCTGGACTCCTGTGCCGGCTTTGAAAGCTCCTCCACTGGTCATGATGTGTGGATGAAAGTGTTGACCCAGTGAGCTTTTCTTTGGTTCTTAAGGTATTTTAAAAGTGCGTATTGTAGGCAGAAAGCTGAAAATCACCATGGTTTTTGCTGTGTTTGTAATGCTTTTAAATTCTCATTTGAAAAGTTTGTAAACATAAATTGAGTATAAGCCATTTTAAATGAATTTGAAAATTACGTAAAAACATTCCGAGTCTGTGGTATTTCATACACATGTGGGATGAGCTGGAGTGAGAAATGGTTTGCTTTATTTCCCTCAGTAGGAGATGAACCTTGCAGCATTTACCATCTTAATAAAGCTGCTGCAGGCCTGCGTGGAAGCTGGGGTTGCCGGTCGGGAGTTGGGGGGTCTCGATTGTGCTGCGTTCGCATTAACGAGGCGCGTGTGATGGCTCTGGTGCCCAAGCCCCACCCACCGGCCTCCGAGGCAGGGTTATCATCACCTGCCCAGAGGTGGGCGGAGCGCGGTGATCAGCCCCTGGGCAGAGTGAGCGGTGTTGGGGCCATTTCCGTAGGCCAATGTCCTTCCTGGTTTTCACTTAATATCTCTTAGGATTTGGGTTTTCTTTTTCCCTTTAGTTTGCACGTTGCCCTCAGGGCCAAATGTAAGTTACACGTGGTAAAGGTACTTTTTTTTTTGAGATGGAGTCTCACTCTGTCACCTAGGCTGCAGTGCAGTGGCATGATCTCGGCTCACTGCACCCTCTGCCTCCCAGGTTCAAGTGATTCTCCTGTCTCAGCCTCCCAAGTAGCTGGGATTACAGGCACGCACCACCACACCTGGCAAATTTTTGTATTTTGAGTAGTGACAGGGTTTTACCACGTTGGCCAGGCTGGTTTCGAACTCCTGACCTTAGGTGATCCACTTGCCTTGGCCTCCCAAAGTGCTGGGATTACAGGCATGAGCCACTTTGCCCAGCTGTAAATGTACATTTTCTTTTCTTTCTTTCTTTTTTTTTTTTTCTGAGGAGTCTCGCTCTATCGCCCAGGCTGGAGTGCAGTGGCACGATCTCAGCTCACTGCAAGCTCTGCTTCCCGGGTTCACACCATTCTCCTGCCTCAGCCTTCCAAGTAGCTGGGAGTAAAGGCGCCCGCCACCACGCCTGGCTAATTTTTTGTATTTTTAGTAGAGATGGGGTTTCACCATGTTAACCAGGATGGTCTCATCTCCTGACCTTGCAATCCACCCTCCTTGGCCTCCCAAAGTGCTAGGATTACAGGTGTAAGCCACTGCGCCTGGCCACGTTTTCATTTGAGTTGTTGGAGCAAATAAATCCTTCATCTTAGGCTTCTGACGTTGCAGCACTCCCGAGGAAAGCCACTTTGAATGGGGATTAGTTTTATTTTTTTTTTTGTAGAGACATTTTTTATGTTGCCCAGGCTGGTCTCGAGTTCCTGGGCTCAGGTAACCGTGCCCGGCCTTTTACATTTTGTTTTGTTTTGTTTTTAAATGATATTTCAGAATTTTTCCATAAATAATGTTGCCTGAAAGTCAGATTACATGTCAGGATATAATTTAAGGTGTTAGCAGTTCCCTGGGTCAGCCGGAAATGCTTCCTAATAGGAGGGAACAGTTACTAAAGCAGCTCTCCTGAGAGGAAGACCTTTTGCTTGGTAACCTAATAACTTCGAACCTCCTACCTCTCAATCGCATTACTTGAAAACCTCGTGAGAATGACCAGTTTCTAAATGAATATACCCTCAGGATTGGCTCTGATGTGACCTACCTGGAAAGTGGGGATATGACACCAGCTCCCTCAGTACCTCATCTGCCTGTGCGGCAGAAACACCTGGGCTAGTGCTGCCGGTGGCTGGGTGGGGGCCTCGTGTGGATTGTTTGGGCCCCGTGTGGATTGTTTCCAAAGTTGTGTTTGGTACTTTTCTGCCAAAATCATTAGGTGTTCAGTGAGAAAAGATTCAGGGTCAGAGGAATTTGGGAAACACTTTATTCTTTTTTTTTTTTTTTTGAGACAGAGTTTTGCTCTTGTTGCCCAGGCTGGAGTGCAATGGTGCGCTAGGCTCACCGCAGTCTCTGCCTCACAGGTTCAAGCAGTTCTCCTGCCTCAGCCTCCTGAGTAGCTGGAATTACAGGCATGTGCCACCACACCTGGCTAAGGCTAATATTGTATTTTTAGTAGAGATGGGGTTTCTCCATGTTGGTCAGGCTGATCTTGAACTCCCAACCTCAGGTGATCCGGCTGCCTTGGCCTCCCAAAGTGTTGGGATTACAAGTGTGAGCCAATGTACCTGGCCAGAATTTGCCATTTTAATCATTAAAACTGTATACAGTTCAGTGGGATTACTTCATGCCGCTGTGAAACCATTAACACTATCCAGTTGCAACATTGTTTTATCACCCCAAATAGAAACTCTAGACCAACCTCATCTAACCCTTAGCCCAGGAGGCTTGGAATGCAGCCTGACACATATTCGTAAACTTTCTTAAAACATGATGAGATTTTTTTTAAGCTCATCAGCTATTGTTAGTGTTAGTGTATTTTGTGTGTGGCCCAAGACAATTCTTCTTCCAATGTAACCCAGGGAAGCCAGAAGATGGGACAAGTGTCTATACCCTTCAAGGGTCACTCCCTATTTCCCCTCCCCCAGCCCCTGGTCACTTCTGGTCAACTTCCTGTCACTGTGAATTGGCCTATTCTAGGGATTTTGCATAAGTGGAGTGATAGAGTTGTCTTTTTGTGACTGGCTTCCTTCACCTGGTATGTCCAGGTTCATCAGTTCTGTGGCATGTGTGAGAACTTTATTTCTTCTTATGGCTGAATCCTGTTCCATCTGTGGATATGCCACATTGTACTTGTCCACTCATCTGTGGACCGACACTTAGGTTATTTCTGCTGTTTGGCTTTGGTGAGTGAGGCTGTAATGAGCATTGCATACAGGTGTCTGAACCGATGCCTAGGAACGAACGGCCGGATCCTGTGGTGATTCTTTGTTTAGCTTTTGATACTGGTTTCTTCCTGCAGAAATCCCCAGCCTGTGACATGTTTCTATGCAAATAAATCCCCGACGGAAAATAGAGTTCTCAGATTTCCCAGACTCACCTGACCTTGAAACCTGGTTTTCCTTTGAGAAGCATCTTGGAGCTGGCATTATGGAGCATGCCTTGGGGAGCACCAGCATAGAGGATTCTGAAGGGAGGATCTTTCCCAATGATTCGCCAGATAGTCACTGTGTCTTTCATTACTTTCAACTGAAGTGGTCCTATGTTTTTATTTATTTCTTTATTTCTTTTTTTTTTTGAGACTGTCTCGCTCGGTCGCCCAGGGTGGAGTGCAATGGTGCAATCTCAGCTCACTGCAACCTCTGCCTCTCAGATTCAAGCGGTCCTTCTGCCTCAGCCTCCTGAGTAGCTGGGATTACAGGTGCCCACCATCATATCATGCCTGGCTAATTTTTGTATTTTTAGTAGACGAGGTTTCACCATGTTTGCCAGGTTGGTTTTGAACTCCTCACATCAGGTGATCTGCCCGCCTCAGCCTCCCAAAGTGCTGGGATTACAGGTGTGAGCCACCATGCCCAGCCCATAATATTATTATATAATTTCCTTATAGCTCTTTTTTTGTTCTCATGTGAAATAAATAGAAAGTTGTTTGTATTGGCCGGGCACAGTGCCCCACATCTGTAATCCCAGCACTTTGGGAGGCTGAGGCGGGCGGATCACAAGGTCAGGACATTGAGACCTTCCTAGCTAACACAGTGAAACCCCATCTCTACTAAAAATACAAAAAATTAGCTGGATATGGTGGCAGGCGACTGTAGTCCCAGCTTCTTGGGAGGCTGAGGCAGGAGAATGGCGTGAACCCAGTAGGCGGAGCTTGCAGTGAGCCAAGATCCTGCCACTGCACTTCAGCCTGGGGGACAGAGCGAGACTTAGTCTCTAAAAAAAAAAAGTTGTTTGTATTTTCTAGATGGAAGGTATCTGGCATGTATATTTAAATACTTAAAATACTTAGATATTGGACTTTTTTTTTTTCTTTTCCCCACATGGAATCTCGCCGTGTCACCAGGCTGGAGTGCAGTGGCGCGATCTGAGCTCACTGCAACCCCCACCTCCTGGGTTCAAGCGATTCTCCTGTCTCAGCCTCCTGAGTAGCTGGGCTACAGGCATGTGCCACCATGCCCAGCTAATTTTTGTATTTTCAATTAAGTCGGGGTTTCACCATGTTGACCAGGATGATCTCGATCTCTTGACCTCGTGATCCACCTGCCTCGGCCTCCCAAAGTGCTGAGATTACAGGCGTAAGCCACCGCTCCTGGCCTAGATACTGAACTTTTTAGAACAATTTTGAGGTGATTTGAGAGAATAGGCTCTTAAAAGAGGACAGTTCTGAGGGTCGGGTGTAGTGGCTCATGCCTGTAATCCCAGCACTGTGGGAGGCTGATGTGAGCAGATCACTTGAGGTCAGGAGTTTGAGACCAGCCTGGCCAACACACTAAAACCCCATCTCTACTGAAAAAATACAAAAATTAGCTGGATGCAGTGGCAGGCACCTGCAGTCCCAGCCACTCGGGAGGCTGAGACAGGAGAATTGCTTGAACCCGGGAGGTAGAGGTTGCGGTGAGCCAAGATTGTGCCATTACTCTCCAGCCTGGGCGACAAGACAGATACTCCATCTCAAAAAAAAAAAAAGAGGACAGTTCTGGAACATCTGATACATCAATAGGGGCATCTGGACTTGTTCCTGCCTGGGGACTTTTTTTATTTTTTTATTTTTTTTACAACCAGATGCTGTGCCAGCCCAGCTCCATGGCTGTCCTTGGAGTGTGGCCCTGGGCACTGGTAGAGGGGTTGGTGTTCAAGTGGCACCTTTGCTTCCTCTCTCGATGCCAGGCTCTCCTTTCAGGAAGTGCAGAGGCAGCCAGTCTGTGGTGACAGGATTCTGTGAGGAAAGGGATGGTGCTCCGGTGGTTGGGGGGGTGACCGTGCTGACCTGCTGCTTGTGTCTCTTGTAGGTTAAATGCCTCCCTCTCAGTTCATCCTGAGAAAGATGAATTAATCCTTTTCGGAGGTGAATATTTCAACGGCCAAAAAGTAAAGTATATATTTTTTCTTTTCTTCCCATATTGCATGAGTATCATTTGATAGAAAGTTAACTTAAGGCAGTGACATCAAATACGTGTTGGCCCCTGCACCCCCTCGTATCACACACTTGAGCTGTCAGGCCTGATGTGAAATGTCGCCAGGATGGTCCAGGCACTGGCATGACTGTTGATGACGTCGGTGGTCCTGGGGTCTCCGTTCCTCAGACTTAGACTGAGCTCCAGTTCCACCGTCATCACTCTTGACGGGCTCACCTGTCTTTGTGGTTGTCTATGTTCCTCCCAGTGGGTTTCCAGGTTTCACACTCAGCTTTCAGGTTGTCTTAAATAGGGAAAGTGCTGATAAATTGTAGGGCTAATTTTTATTTTTGAGCAGGCCAGAAAGACCCGTGTTTCACAATTGTGTGTGAAACACAAAAGCAGGAGCTCACCTTCCCTACAGCCCGGGATGGGCCCTGGGGGTTCAACTGCTGGGGACAAACCTGGGGGTTTGTCCATCTTCCTCTCTCAGTTTTCGTGCATTTAGAAACTAGGCTTGATTGGGTATGGTGACTCATGCCTGTAATCCCAGCAGTTTGGGAGGCCGCAGATCACCTGAGGTCAGGAATTTGAGACCAGCCTGGCCAATGTGGTGAAACCCCGTCTCTACTGAAAATACAAAAATTAGCCAGGCGTGGTGGTGGGTGCCTGTAATCCCAGCTACTCGGGAGGCTGAGGCAGAGAATCGCTTGAACCCGGGAGGCAGAGGTTGTAGTGACCAAAATTGCACCACTGCACTCCAGCCTGCACAGCAGAGCAAGACTTCATCTCAGAAAAAACAAAAACATAAAAACTAGACTTGAATTAGGGGAATGACCAGTCCTAGTAAACAATAGCAAGGGCTTTCAGTGCCTTCCAGATTCACGGGCCGTAGGTCGTTTTCATTGTGTCACCATCCCCGAGGCCCCCCCGGGGACCCAGCCCCATGGCCTCCCTGCACTGGTATCGTTTACATTGCTTTAGGATGTCCGTTTCCCAGGGAACTGTCATGATTAAGATTGTTCTCACCACTGTCTTAGCGGCGTATCATTCGTGACACTGACATTCTTCTTCCTTCCTGTAGACTTTTTTGTATAACGAGCTCTATGTCTACAATATCAGAAAGGACGCCTGGACCAAAGTTGACATCCCCAGTCCACCTCCGAGGCGCTGTGCTCACCAGGTAATGTCAGCACTGACTCTCAACCGCCCTCCCTCTTCCCACGTGAGAGTCTGGTAGACACATGGAGAGTTGATAGGCAATGGGCGGCTGGTGCGGAGGCCTCGGCCTCCCAAAGTGCTGGGATTACAGGCATGAGCTGCTGCTCCCAGCCTGAGTGTCTGGATTTTTTCATCTATCAAACAGTGTTGCTTTTTGTCCTGGCAGGTGATTCAGTTCCTTGCAGATCATCTTGATCCTTTTGACACTCTCCCTAGGGCTGGCTTAGCCCTCAGTGGCGGCGTTTCTGCAGTCTTTAGTGAATGACCTGTGTGGTCAGTGACATCTTTTCACCTCGTCTGGTTGGAACTTGCCTGTTTCCAAGCCCTGCGTAAGCTCAGATAGTTCTTAGCGTCAGAAGATGCTTTTGTCTTCACAGTAGTGGTTCCTTGGTCTCCCCCTCCCAGGGTGCAGCTTAGTGTACAGAGACTCCAGGGGGCGCCCCGTGCAGATTACTAGGGCTCTTTCTCCCGTAGCTTCCTCTCTCCAGTGCTCTGCCATGTCACTTTTAGCTGCCTCCGTGTCCCTGAACTCCAGTCCTTGTCTCCTCAGCTATGCAAGACCGCCTGCCCTGCCTGGGCCCCTCGTCCCTGCACCAGAGAAGAAGCTACCTGCAGGGGCCGGAGTCATGGGTCAGGGCTCCTGGGCATGTTTCCTGGCTCTCAGGTTCCCAGTCCTGCACTTCCTGCTTCCCGTTGTCTGGAGGTTGTTGCTTCATAGGTTTCGTCTGGTTTTTTCCTTGTTGACAGCGGGGAGCTAATGTGCTCCATCGTGGTCAGGAGTGGAAGTTTGACCTGTGGGTCTTCATAATTTTAATCTGCCCTTGAATCATATTTATTTTGTTCCCTGGTGTTCATTATCTTTGGGGCGTAGGCTGTACGAAGCTCTTAGACCGCTGATCAGCCTGCCTTTGTGTGATCCTCTGGGTCGGGCCTGGGATTCTAACTAAGATGGAGGAGAGGATGTTAGAGCAGTGCTGTGGGTTACACTCTTTTGCCTGGAGTTTGACTTCATTTTTTTTTTGTCTTTGTTTATTTTTGTTTTTGTTTTTGTGGAGAACAGGGTCTTGCTGTATTGCCCAGGCAGGTCTCGAACTCTTGGGCTCAAGCTATCCTCCTGCCTCTGCCTCCCTGAGAGCTGAGATTACAGGCGTGAGCCACTGCGCCTGGCCATTTGACTTCATTTTTTAAGAATGGCTTTATTTTTTGTATTTTAGAAATAGGGTCTTGCTTGCTACCCAGGCTGGTGTCAAAGTCCTGGGCTCAGTCCTCCCACATCAGCCTCCCATCGTGTTGGCGTTACAGGCATGAACCACTGCACCTGGCCAGGAATGGCTTTAGGGACTGATTATGTAAGTCATAAGCATTCATTCCGTAAAAAATGAAAAGGATTAAAAGGAAAGTCCATTGTTCATTCTCCCTAAACTGTGAATTTATATTTTCTGCATGTTTTCTCTGCACATACAGTTCATATTTCTTTTTTTTTTTTTTTGATGCAGAGTCTTGCTCTGTCACCTAAGGCTGGGTGCGGTGGCTCATGTGTGTAATCCCAGGGTGCTTTGGGAGGCTGAGGTGGGAGAATTAACTAAAGCCAGGAGTTTGAGACCACCAGGGGTACAGTGGTACGATCTCAGCTCACTGCAACCTCTGCCTCCTGGGCTTAAGCAATTCTCCTGCCTCAGCCTCCAGAGTAGCTGGGATTACAGGCGCCTGCCACCACGCCCGGCTAATTTTTGTATTTTTAGTAGAAACAGTGTTTTACCATGTTGGTCAGGCTGGTCTCGAACTCCTGACCTCATGATCTGCCTGTCTCAGCCTCCCAAAGCGCTGGAATTAGAGATGCGAGCCACCACGCCCAGCCAGTTCATATTTCTGTGCATCTATTTCATGCAAACTGGAGCGTGCGTGTATGTGTTCTTTCTATAGTGTTCTCTCCCGTTGGTGTATTGTAGGGTTGTTCTATGGCATTGAATAGTCTTTCACGAGATGACATTTTAAAACTCTGTTGTACCGTGTGGCATGTTTGTGCCACCTAACTTCCTCTGGACTCAAAACATTTGTTAAGTTTCAGCCTTGAGCCAGTCATCATGTCTGCTGTAAAGGTGTAAATCGGTCAATTTCTTCCTATGGGACTGTTGGGCTTTTAGAATGATAGGAAACCTGGCCTGTCCTTTTACAGGTCAGTCATCTGTGCTGAGATGACAGATGCAAAGAACAACTGGAAGTGGGTGGGTTGGAGAGGGACATGCCACCCCCGTGTGCTGCTGCTACCTGCCCCCGCTGTCTGGCCAAGAAGGAACCGCATCGGTGCAGAGGGGCGGCACTGTGGCCGTTTCTAAGTGTGGGTGCGCGGAGCACCACCTCAGAGGTGCTGGGAGGGAGCCTGCTGAGGACCACCGTCTGCCCCACCTGGGCGCACTTGGCCTTAGGTTGGCACTCTCATTTGCCAGCCCTGTCTGCGCCCTGTGTGGAAGCATTCTTCATCCTGCTAGATCCTCACTCTTACCTCGAAACGAGAGAGCATAAAACAACAGGCTTTTATGAAAGAACCAACTCTGAGATGACCACGGCTGAGCCGGGAAATGGGGCTTCACCTGCTGCCGGTGTGCTCAGGTTGCTTTTTCTCTCTGTCCCTTTTTTGTTTGTTTGTTTTTGAGACGGAGTCTCGCTCTGTCGCCCAGGCTGGAGTGCAGTGGCGCAATCTCGGGTCACTGCAAGCTCCGCCTCCCGGGTTCACGCCATTCTCCTGCCTCAGCCTCCCAAGTATCTGGGACTACAGGCGCCCGCCACCACGCCTGGCTAATTTTTTGTATTTTTAGTAGAGACGGGGTTTCACCGTAGCAAGGATGGTCTCGATCTCCTGACCTCGTGATCTTCCCGCCTCGGCCTCCCAAAGTGTTGGGGTTACAGGCGTGAGCCACCGTGCGCAGCCTTTTTTTTCTTGCTTAATTACACCACCAGGTGCATTATAATCATGCGAAGCTGTGCTGCGTGACCCTGGGCAGGGTGGGCGGCTCTCACCTGTGGAGATGCAGCACTGAGGGTCCCCCTCCAGCCTGGTTGTTACTATGGACTGCCTAGAGGCGTGCTCTTCTCATCCTGGACCCCAGTCGCTGCTTAATTTGCAGGTTTGGAGGAAAGACCCGGTGGAGCCTGGTGGTCTCCGCCTCTGCTTGCAGCCCAGCAGTCTGTCCAGGCAGCTCTTCCCACAGGTGGATGTGTGCCTTCTCCTAAAGACTCTGCCACCCACAGTTCTTGGGGCCCTGAGAGGGAGTGGGCCATGGAGGGCCTCATGTGGAGTAGCTGGTGGTGGTGTCTGATGACCCATCGGGGTGCCCTTGTTTTTGATTGGTGGTCTGCTCTCTCCTCAGCATCCCCTGCTGCCGGAGTGCCTTTCCGTGTGTGGCCCGGAGGACGTTACTCCCACTGCGCTCCTTCACCTTTACTGTGGTGCTGAAGTCTTTATTAATAATGTCACATAAGGCTGGGTGCGGTGGCTTGTGTGTGTAATCCCAGGGTGCTTTGGGAGGCTGAGGCGGGAGAATTAACTAAAGCCAGGAGTTTGAGACCATCCTGGACAACATAGACCCCTTCGCTACAAAAAAGTAAACAGCTGGGCATGATATCCCATGCCTGTAGTCCCAGCTACTCAGGAGGCTGAGGTGGGAGGGTCACTTGAATCCACGAGGTCGAGGCTGCAGTGAGTGATGACTGATGATTGTACCACCGTACTCCAGCCTGGGCGACAGAGCAAGACCCTGTCTCTAAAAGGAGAAAACATTACATAAATGCTTTCTTTTTTTTTTTTTTGAGACAGAGTCTTGCTCTGTCACCCGGGCTGGAGTGCAGTGGCGCAGTCTCGGCTTATTGCACCCTCCATCTCCTGGGTTCAAGCGATTCTCCTGCCTCAGCCTCCGAGCAGCTGGGACCACAGGTGTGAGCCACCACGCCCGGCTAATTTTTGTATTTTTAATAGAGACGGGGTTTCATGTTGGCCAGGATGCTCTCGATCTTTTGACCTCGTGATCCACCCGCCTTGGCCTCCCAAAGTGCTGGGATTACAGGCGTGAGCCACCGTGCCTGGCCCATAAACACTTTATTTTACGTGCACATTGTACTTGTGAGGCTAATTTAGTTGGTCCATAATAGCTAGGAAAGGGATTAACGAGAGCAGGCAGACAGCTTTATTGTAGATATTAATAAAAGGAAAACACTGCTAGGTTGCACCACACCACTATTAATATTTGAAGTAACTAGCTGTGTCCACTTTAATGGGGTATGGCATTGTCTACATTTAAATGGATGTTTATTTTGCAACCTAGGGATCCATGAAAGTTTGTCAGACCCTTGACTGAGGACACGTTTTCCTGCGAGGGTGCTTCTCTGGAATCCTCCCCTCAGAGGCAGGAGAGGACAGTGACTGAGTGTGGGGCCGGTCACGTTGCGGGGCAGCTGAGATAGTACTGAAGCGCTCACCACTGCCGGTCACCCATGACACTGGCCCTGCTGCTGTGTGGCTGTGCCCTGACCTGTCACCTTTCTTTTCACAGGCGGTGGTGGTGCCTCAAGGTGGCGGACAGCTGTGGGTCTTTGGAGGGGAGTTTGCCTCTCCCAACGGAGAGCAGTTCTACCACTACAAGGATCTCTGGGTCCTGCATTTGGCCACCAAGACCTGGGAACAAGTCAAGTAAGAAGCCAGATGAGAAGCTGAGCTCCAGGCGTGGCTCTTCTGTGCTTGTGTGCTGAGCCTGAGTGCTGGGAGCAGACCTCAGAATACCAGGGCTCAGAGGAACCTGGGTCACAGTCCAGGAGCCCAGCCTCGCTGGGTCCTAGGAGACCACGTTTTCTCTGGACACTTCATAGAGAAGCCTGGGCCAGGTGTAGGGGCACCAGCTGCCTGGCTTTGTTCTCCAGGTTCCTCTTGTCGTCGGCTGCCAGCCTCTCGCCTGTGTTGCAGCTCTTCTCCTGTGGTCTTCTGTTTACACCCTTGGAGGCAGCTCTGGGTGCCCAGCTTGCTGGAAGGGGAGCCCCATAGGGACATGTCATTGACTAAAAGGGTGTGCCCTTTCTGTGTCGAGTTGGTGTAGAAACCGTGGAGCTGGTATGAGACAGGAAGGACGTTGACATTTCTCTTCGGTGAACCCCACTCAGCCTCTGTTGATTTCCGCCTCTGTCGGGAATGTCACTGATGGGGTTTCTGATGCACGTTTACCACGGGTGTCTTCCATTAGTCAAGAGCTGCATGTCTGTCCGTGTAGAGAGCCAGATGGCGTGTTTGCATGTAAGTTATTTAAGAAATCTAGTCGAATGACAGACTGAAGTAGAGTTGTTAGTGTCCTTCTCCTAGGTGTGGCCTGGCTCCATTGCCGCTGCCATGACCCACCCTTACACGCACCATCTCTCTGCCATTAAAGCAGCAGAGCAGAAGTGCCCTTGCTTCCAGGAGAGAGGCCGCTGCACGCAGGCCTTCTCCACATCCCGGGGCTTCAGCTGGAGGGCAGCGGCACTCCCTGGAGCCCGCACTTGGTTATGTCATGATGAGCCACTTCGGGGTGTTTCCTGGAGTTTGGGCTCCGTTATGTTGCGATGAGCCTTGTCAGGACGTCGAGGCCTGTTCTGCTGGCTCCACAGCTCCGCCTAGCTCTAGGCCGGGAATGTTAACCAGTCAAATGAAGAGTCCGCTGTGCATGGGGAGGGCGCAGACAGATTCCCTGCGCTGGGCCCCCTGCCGGAGGAGGGCTTGACCGTAACCTTACAGTGGGACCTCATTCCTCGAGTGCTTGCTATGGTGATTAACAGGAGACGAGTGTTGAAGGTGTATTGGAGAAGCTATTAGACTTTTTAAAATAGTGATCCTGCAAATGTACAAGGTAGTTGCCATTCTCAGCCCCCAGTTTCAGTCTCTACAGGGAGTGGTGGGGCAGGAACAGGGTCATGATGTGCTTCACTCTCCTCTTTTTGCCAGAATCACCATTTGTGGAGGCGTCTGTCTCTCTCTCTCTCTCTCTTTCTGGTCTTGTCTTTCTCTCCTTTCTCTCTGTCTCTTCTCTGTCTCTCTTTCTCTTTCCTTTGTTTCTTCCTTCTTCAAGAGATCAAGTCTTACTCTGTTGCCCAGCCTGGAGTACAGTGGTGTGATCACACCTTACTGCAGCCTCCAACTCCTGGGCTCAAGTGGTCTTCCTGCCTCAGCCTCCCTAGTAGCCGGGATTACAGGCGTGCACTGCCATGCCTGGCTAATTAAAAAAAAAATTTTTTTTTTCTTTTTTTAGAGAAGGGGTCTTTTTATGTTGCCCAGGTTGGTCTTGAACTCTTGACCTCAAGTGATTCTCCCATCTCAGCCTCCTGAGTAGCTGGGATTATAGGTGTGAACCACTGTGCCAGGCTGAGCTGCTTAATTTCTGTATTTCTACTGCTCAGCAGGATTCGGTTACTGCTGCTTAACGTGTTTGTGATTGGGAGATGCCTAATGTTGAGCCCCATTAAGGCCCTGACGAGACGTACAGCGGTAACAAATGGTCTGCAGGAGATGTTGTGTGACAGCTGATGTCCACGTCCCTTTCTGCGTTCTCTCCCACCTTGTAGTCATCTTGGGGTGCTGAGCCCTTGCCCTCATAAACACCAGGCGCCTTGACTGTCCCTATGGCCTCAGCCTGCCCTCTCCCACACTGCCCCGATGTCATCTTGAAGACCTTCAATGCAAGCGACCCCTTCTCTTGCAGTGACAGTTGACTGCAGTCTGTTGTGTACCAGCTCCAAGCACATCTTCGCTAAGGTTTTCTGAGCAAGACATTCAGCAGAATCTAGAAGAGGTGGATGGATTTGCCCATATAAAATAGGAAGGTCTTTGTGTGGAAAATGATGCCACAGGGAAAGTTAAAAATAGTGACCGGTGGGGAGAAAGTACCTTCAGCATCAACCGTGTGCATGCATGCATCTTTGGGCATGTGTTTGCCTGCGTGATTATGTGCCCATAGGTGTGTGTGAGCATGTCTGTGCATGTGTGTGCATGTGTGTGCGTGCTCTTGTGTGTACGCTTGCAAGTGTGTGCACGCATTCACACAGTGACCCAGACAACCTGGTGCGTGCACAGGAGACGGTCTGTACTTTTGAGGTTTCTTCTGCTTCATTGATCTTTTCTTGGTATCCTTCTTTATGCCATTTTAATTAATTATGTAGCTTTATGGTATATTTTGATAGGTTGGAGGATTTTTCTCATTTACTTAGTCTGTGCTTTTTCTTTTTTTTTTTTTTTTTTT
>NW_012121376.1:2513072-2517756 GCF_000951035.1 Colobus angolensis palliatus
TTTTTGAGACGCAGTCTCATTCTTGTTGCCCAGGCTAGAGTGCAATGGCATGATCTTGGCTCACTGCAACCTCCACCTCATGGGTTCAAGCGATTCTCCTGCCTCAGCCTCCTGAGTAGCTGGGATTACAGATTCCCACCACTATGCCTGGCTAATTTTATATTTTTAGTAGAGATGAGGTTTCTTCATGTTGGTCAGGCTGGTCTTGAACTTCCGACTTCAGGTGATACCCCCACCTCGGTCTCACAAAGTGCTGGGATTACAGGCGTGAGCCACTGTACCCAGCCTTAATTTTTGTATTTTTAGTAGAGATGGGGTTTCACCATGTTAGCCAAGATGATCTCGATCTCTTGACCTCGTGATCCACCCGCCTTGGCCTCCCAAAGTGCTGGTATTACAGGCGTGAGCCACCGCGCCGGGCCAGAGTCCAGAAGGATTTTGACTGGATTGTGTTTGCTGGTAAATCGCATTTAGGCAGTGACACCATCACGCCCCTCGGTCCTCCCATCGGGAGCATTGTGCATCTCTCCATTTAGTTGAGTTTATTTGTTTAAGAATTTAAACCTGGGCTGTGGTGGTGAAGAGTGTCACATCCTAACCAGTAAACCCCCTGGGAAGTTAGGTTTATTTTTTTAACCTTCAGTCAAGTTTAAAATGGCCTGAAGTAGAATTGTAGAGTCCAGGCCCGGTGTGGTGGCTCATGCCTGTAATCCCAGCACTTTAGGAAGTGGAGGTGGGAGCATTACTTGAGCCCAGGAGTTTGATACCAGCCTGGACAACATAGTAACACCCATCTCTAAAAAAGAAGTTAGCGAGGTGTGCTGGTGCGTGTGTATAATCCCAGCTACTTGGGAGGCTGGGGTGGGAGGATCACTTGAGCTCAGGAGTTCAAGGTGGCAGTGAGCTGTGATTGCATCACTGCACTGGAACCTGGGCCACAAGTGAGGCCTTGAGACTTAACAGAACATCAAAATGCAAGGCGTATACGTTTAGAAAGCCTTTCACCTTGTGTCTAATGGTTCTCCCAAAAGCCTGCTGTTAGTGCTGGTGCTGGCGTGTGGAGGGAGGGCTGACTTAGCGCTGATGCCTGTGCAGGCGCTCCTGTTTCATGGTTTTCCTCAAGTGTTCTCCGTGCTCGTCCTCACTTCATAACTGTGGCAGACGGTGGACTAAGCTGCGGCACCTTGCAGAATGAGTCTTGCCTGCCCTGATAGGAGGGCGCTGTGGGCACCTCGTCTGCGGGGGCCGTGTTTTGATTCTGAACTTAGAGGAGAGTGGGGGGTTTTCCTGGCACAGTGGCCAGCAGTGTCGTCCGCTGGCAGAGAAGAGGACCTTGAGGAGTGGTTCTCAAATCTTCATACTCCACGTAGCCCATAGGGAGCCCAGGAGAATGCTCCTTCCTGCCCTCCCACTCCAGACATCAGCCCCATTCAGAACAGGTTTGATGTGGGGTTGAGGAATCTGTGTTTTACCCCAACCCCTCCTTGTACCCTCTCCACGATCCCGATCCTGACGGCTGTGGACCATAGCCTGGGTCCAGTTATGGCCTGATCCATCAGCCTCCATGACTGGTAGAAGGCATGCTTATTTTGAATACTGTTCAACTGATGTGAATTTTTTTAGCTGCTGCTTAAAAGAAGTAAGAACATTCATGTAAAATATCTCTTAGATCCTTAACAATGAAAGTAGTGTAGGTTTTGCTTTTGTAAGTTACTAATGATAGTAGAATGAAAGCATTCTCTTAATGATTGTTTGGCTGGTCAGGCTCTGAGTGCTGTGTGACCAGATCGTCATGGGCTAATGTAGCTGGGGATGGTACAGGGGACTGAAGGGCGCGGCCTGTTGATTTCACGGCCTGGGCTGTGGTGTGTGGCATCCTGGTGCAGTAATTGGGCTTTGTGGTTCACACACTTTGTGGCCGTTGCTGAGAGAGGACTACTCGGGCTGTTTTTCCTCTGTCATTTTTTTTTTAATTGAACTAAAAGGAAAGGTCAGGAGATTCAGCTGCAGTGAAGACGGTTTTTGCCTTTTCTGGGGAAGATTGCTCTGGCAGGCCTTGTGTGGCAATCCCCATGGGGTGGGCGTATGTCTTTTGAGAAGTCCAGGAAGAGCTCGTCAGGAGACAGAATAGACGTGGCTGCTGCGATGCAGCCCTGCACTGCGCTTTCGTTTTTTAGTGAATATTTTTTACTTCTGTGGGGGAGTTAGTTTTTCAGCTGAGGGACTGAAGTTGGGGGGAATTAGATATTGGTAGAGGCGCACGGAGTCTGAATTCAGTATCTGGAGTAGTCAGTCTCTTCTTTGTTTTTTAAGGGTTTTCTTGTAGGAAGGCAGAATAGATTCCCTCCTGTTACCTGGTCATTTTTAACAGTGATGTATATTTTGGGATGTTGATGATCTGATTTGAGTCGGGTTAATGTATAGTAGTGGTCCCCAACCTTTTCAGCACCAGGGACTGGTTTCATGGAAGACGATTTTTCCCCCGATGGTGGGGAGGGGGGATGGTTTTGGGATGAAACTGTTCCACCTCAGATCATCAGGCCTTAGATTCTCCTAAGGAGCTCACAACCCAGATCCCGCAACCTGGGTCCATCGCGTTGCGGCTCACAATAGGGTTCTCACTCCTGTGAGGGTCTAATGCTGCTGCTGATGTGACAGGAGGTGGGGCTCAGCCTGTGTTGCCTGCTGGCCCTCCTCACCTCCTGCTGTGCGGCCTGGTTCCTCACAGACCACGGACCTCAAACTGGCAAGCAGCCTAGGCCTCCTGTCCAGGCGAGCACTTGCTGGCTGCCCTCTTCGGCCTGTTGGTTGGTTGGTTGATTAGTGGGTGTTTTTGTAGCACATTGGATGACAAGTGGATACTTCTTCTTTTTTTTTTTTTTTTTTCAGTAGAGACGGGGTTTCACCGTGTTAGCCAGGATGGTCTGGATCACTTGACCTCATGATCCGCCCCTCTAGGCCTCCCAAAATGCTGGGATTACAGGCATGAGCCACCGCTTCCGGCGGAGTGGATACTTCTTTACAGTCTCTCATTGTCTTCTCCATTGTAGCAACAGACAGGGTGTCATGTGGATACTTTGTAACAGTCTCTCATCTCCATTCTAGCAGCAGACACATATACTTGACGTCATAATGGTTTGGAAATGAGGGGGAAAATAGCAATGCTGATGTCAAGACCAAAACTCAGGCGTGTGAGCATCCCGCCTCATTGGACGGCTGTGTGTGGCCCTCGCAGCTATTTTGAGATCTCTTCAGTCTCTCCCTTGAGTGGGAGTTGCCTGCAAAGCTGCCCCGATCCGACTTTGCAGCATAGATCTCCGTACTAACCGCTTCTTATTTTTGTTTCTGCGTGTTTAAGTGTGTGTGCGCTCGTGAGTTTGAAGGGAGTTCGATGCAAAGGCAGGAGCTGTGCTCAGGGCAGTGGTGGTAATCATGGAGGCCGTGGGAAGGGCTGGGAAGAGGAGGGGGTTGTAAGACTCCCCTTTTCCCTCCCATGTAAACAGATGCTGGTGACTGAAAGTCTGTCTGCAGTTCCTGGCAAGAGTGACTGGACATTGTGAAACACTAGAAGTGCCAGCATCTGGTGTTTGCAGAGCATTTTCCTTTAACGAAGGTGTGTCATGGTGGAGATGGGTCACAGCTGGGGGTGCAGGCAGCTCCCAGGAAGGCGGAGTCACGCCCCCTGTGCTGGGCTGGGAGGCAGAGAGACCCTGTTGCGCAGTCTGACCTGGATCCTCCCAAAATCAGGCTCTGGAGCAGGAGGGGAGGTGGCTGCGCCTGGGAACCCCCCAAAGTAGGGTTTCCCCTCTACTCACCCCACAACCTGTCAGTCTCCCGTTGTGCTGCTCAGCCCGGGGCCTCTGTAAAAGGGAGCAGAGCCGGAGCGGGCGGTCCCCCCTCAGGACGCACACGTGTCGGGTGGGAGCGCTGGAGCTCTCTTGTTTGCCTCCTCAGTCATGGTGGGCCTGCCCTGCCCGCTGAGCTTGCTGGCTTGAATATTCACACCTTGGTTAGCTCGGCCTGCCACACATGACAGCCAGCGTTTCTCCAGGCGCTCGCCACCTTCTCTTTCTGTCCCCTGGAGGAGGTGCAGGGGGTTGGGGGAGATTTGTCTGAGCCAGTGCCCTCTGAGGGATCATCTGTGATTCACAAACCACAGATGGAGGCCAGGCCACTTCAGGACCCCGCCCCATAGGTGTTTCTTAACAGCTTTTTCTGAGATGTGATTCGTATACCATCAAATCACCCTTTCAAATGTATAATTCAGTGGTTTTTAGCATATTCACAGAATTGCGCAACCAACACCATGATCTAAATTTAGAGCGTTTTCATCTCCCAAAAAGAAACCCCATCTTTCCTAGTAGTCACCCCACCATCCCCAGTCCCTGCCGTCTGCGTCTGTAGATCTGCCTATTCTGGGCATTTCACAAAAGCGGAATCAAAACACGTGGCCTCTGTGAGGGGCTCTTCTTTCCGCATGGTGCTGTCAGGACGTGTCCTGCTGTTGCGGGTGTCAGTGCTTCACTCCTGTGGCTGTATGAGTTGCCGGTGCGGGTGTGTGGGTGTGTGTGTGGGTGAGAGGTCGGTGTGTGGGTGGATGAGAGGTCGGTGTGTGGGTGGGTGAGAGGTCGGTGTGTGGGTGGGTGAGGGGCCGGTGTGTGGGTGGGTGAGGGGTCGGTGTGTG
>NW_012121376.1:2518131-2544716 GCF_000951035.1 Colobus angolensis palliatus
GCCGGTGTGTGGGTGGGTGAGGGCTGGTGTGTGGGTGAGTTGCCGGTGTGTGGGTGGGTGAGGGCTGGTGTGTGGATGGATGAGGGGCTGGTGTGTGGATGAGGTGCTGGTGTGTGGATGGACCACGTTTTGTTTTTCTGTTCTCTGTTGGGCGCTTGGTTTCCACTTTTCTGCTATTGCAGTGTTGCTGTGACTGTTCCCAGGCAGTGCATGCTTCTTTGTGTGCACCAGAGCACTTGGAGATGATTGATACTGTTGGGTTGAATGAAGATATAGATGTGATGCGCACGAATGTGTGTGTGCGCGTGTGTGTGCGCGCAAGCGTGAGCACTCTTTCCTCCTGATGTGAGGAAGGGGTCATCGTTTGGTCCTCAGCTAAAGCTGCATCTGAGTGAAAGTCAATTTCCTGGAGAAGGCTCCTGGGCAGGATGATTCTGTTATTTTATGATTCTGTAGTGAAGGACAGCAACGAGTTAGCTAATAGTGACTGGCCTCAGAGAGTCGCAGGCATGAAGTACAGGTCACCACAGAAATGGACAGGCCCTGCTCTGCCCTTTGGGTGTGGGCGTGGGTGTGGGCAGGTTGGGTTACATGGTCTGAAGCTCTGACTCGCCGGAACCACCTGGGTTCTATCGACAGCAAACAGCAGGAGATCATGAAGGCAGAAACGGCCCTGCTGGAAAGCCAGGGTGTGTATGGATTTCCCGTTGTGTAGTTTGCTGACGGATGATCATTTGTATCTGTGATAGGATGGAGGCGAGACCCCCGTGTACTTAAAGAGACTGGGCTGGGCGTGGGCTCATGCCTGTAATCCCAGCACTTTGGGAGGCTGAGGTGGGCAGATCACCTGAGGTCAGGAGTTCAAGACCAGCTTGGCCATCCATGGTGAAATGCCATCTCTACAAACATACAAAAAAAAAATTGGCATGACGGCGGGTGCCTGTAATCGCAGCTACTCGGGAAGCTGAGGCAGAAGAATCGTTTGAACCCGGGAGGCGGAGGTAGCAGTGAGCTAAGATCATGCCATTGCGCTGCAGCCTGGGTGACAGAACGAGACTGTCTCAAAAAAAAAAAAAAAAAAAAGACTGATTTGTAGAGAAACCGGGAAGGTGAGCTGGAGTGCAGTGGTGTGATCTCAGCTCACTGCAACCTCCGCCTCCTGAGTTCAAGTGATGAAGTACAGGTCACCACAGAAATGGACAGGCCCTGCTCTGCCCTTTGGGTGTGGGCGTGGGTGTGGGCAGCTGGCATTACAGGTGCGCATCACCATGCCTGGCTAATTTTTTGTATTTTTAGTAGAGTCAGGGTTTCACCATGTTGGCCAGGCTGGTCTTGAACTTCTGACCTCAAGTGATCTGGCTGCCTCGGCCTCCCAAGGTGCTGGGATTACAGTCGTGAGCCATTGCACTTGGCCTAGGATAGGTGGTTTTTGACCCATAGGTTTATATTGGTGCTGAGGCCTCTGACTTCATTTGATGTAATTTAGTGTCTTAATCAGTGTTGACAGCCAGAACACCTTGGTTCAAATTCTGGCTGTGCCACAGACTAGCTTCGTGGGTTTCTTGACTTGTGGGTCTTGATTTTCTTTCTGTTTTTTTTGAGACAGAATTTTCGTTCTTGTCATCCAGGCTGGAGTGCAGTGGCGCCATCTCAGCTCACTGCAGCCCCTGCCTCCTGGGTTCAAGCAATTCTCCTGCCTCAGCCTCCCGAGTAGCTGGGATTACAGGTGCCTACCACCATACCTGGCTAATTTTGTAGTTTTAATAGAGGCAGAGTTTCACCATGATGGCCAGGCTGGTCTCGAACTCCTGACCTCAGGTGATTGACCTGCCTCGGCCTCCCAAGGTACTGGGATTACAGGTATGAGCCACCGCATCCGGCCGATTTTCTTATCTGTAAAATGAGAATAAAGGTAATGTCTGCACCACGAGTTTGCTGTGAGGATAATTGTACATAAAAGGACTGTGCCTGGCATAGAATAAACAGCAATTGTGGTTTTTCTATGAGTGGTAATCATTAAGATGAGACAAGGGTGTGGTTTCTAGGCTATCTGAATTCTGGAGACAGCTACTAATCATGCCACACAACGTGATTAAGTGCCCTGTCTTTACTACGCCATTTGTTACTTGATGGACTTGATACTTGGAAAAGCAGGGTGAAATTCCAAAGGCATGTGTTTGAAATGAAAGGGGAGATGCATGCACACGGCTCCCCCTGGCTGCGCTGTGACTGCTCTTGAAAGACAGGGGTTCTCTAGTCTGAGGAGGAGCCACTAGACTGAGTTTCCTGTTGGCTCAGCCCCTGTGACCCGAACTCTCAGGGATCTGGCAGGAATTGCTCCTTTGCTCGGCAGCTGTCTCAAGGCACGTGTGTGGCAGTGGTCCTGCTGTTGGGCTGCTTCACGACGTTTTTGTCCACGACGCACTGCGCATACAGTGGTGGTCCGCGGAGATGATCAGACTGTGTTTTTACTTCCTTTTTTGTGCTGAGACATATACTTGCCGTTGTGTTACAGTGGCCTCAAGTATCTGGGACAGTACTATGCTGTCCAGGTTTGTAGCCTAGAAGCAGTGGGCTCTCCCAACAGCCTGGGTGTGTGGCAGGCTGTGCCTTCCAGGAGTGTGTGCGTGCACTCGGACAGTACAGTGACAAGGTCGCCTAACGATGTGGTGTTTCCCAGAACCTGTCTCTGTCATTAAGCAGTGCGTGACTGTATGTTGTACAATTTTGTAAGGTGTAGACTTCAACACTCAGAGAAGCGTTTGCATAGAGTGCTTAATTCTGATTATACCCTTAGCATGTAGAATTACCTGGTGTGTATGTTTTCTGTAAATGTCACGGCAGCGGCCCAGTCGAGGGGCCTGGTCGTGACACTGCCTGGCAGCTCGCCCTGCTTGGAGCTCCATCCTGCATGCAGCTCCTGAGTCTCGAGGCAGCTGCCCCCACGACATTCCCCTGTATTTTGTGCTGTCCAAAGGCCTCTGACTGAGGAGGACATGTGGGTTTTTTAAGACTCCGTATTTAGGAATGATAGCAGTTGAAAAGCCTGTTGGGGATTCAAATATAAATGGGCTTTTTAAAGTCACTTTATTTTTCTAAAGAGGGACGTGGAATCTTTTTATAGAAAAATTTTCCCTTTTTAGGTAGAAAACACAGTGATATTTGGCTACTGCCACAAAAGTTAATTGAGTCCTTTGTGTCAGCCAGAGGATGAGACTGGTGGGATTCCCATGCAGGCAGCCGAAGGAGGCCCCGCCCCAGCGCGGTTAGGGCAGCCGGGGGCACCCCTCGGCGACGGGGCTGCTGCAGGCCCCAGGCCTGTGTTCCTTTGCTGGATGGGGACAGCAGTGGCAGCACTCAGTTCTCCTCTGTTTTTGAAGCAGACTTGGATGCACACACACTGGTTTAGTTTTATTTTTGAGACGCAGTCTCGCTGTGTCGCCCAGGCTGGAGTGCAGTGGCTTGATCTCTGCTCACTGCAAGCTCCGTCTCCCAGGTTCACGCCATTCTCCTGCCTCAGCCTCCCGCGTAGCTGGGACTACAGGCACCCGCCACCTCGCCCGGCTAATTTTTTGTATTGTTTATAATAGAGACGAGGTTTCAGTACTGGTTTAGATTTGGATGAAGGTCTGATCCTCAGATTGTTCTTATAAAGTAATACATCAGGAAATTCGTCAGGAGGGGCGTTCGTTTCTTGTTCCGTATGTGTGGGGTTTTCTTCTCAATTGACTGGTGTAGTATGTCTGCTGGATGGCCCTGTCCCTGGGGTGCCCAGCCCGGAGGGGATGGAGCTGCTTTGGAGTCTCTGGAACTGTGAAGTAAGGCCAGCTTGCTGGACTCTAGAGAAACTTAGCGAGCTGAGATCCTGCTAGGTGTCAGTATGTGAGGGGCCACCCCAAAGGCTCTTGCCAGCTCCGGGTTGGAATAATAGAATTGGTGTCTAGCAAATGTACTGACTGCTTCTGGTTGACATTCCATGGATGGGTGTGGTGGTCATTCTGAGTGACACATTAAAAGGGATGCTGATATGATGGAGGGTGCTAGAGGAGAGAAGCTGGTGGGACCCCGCGTTTGAACAGTGAGAACTGAATTTGTTCCAGCTTTGGGCAAGCAGAGACCCCTAGCAGTCACCCTGACGATGCGGTGAATTCTGTCTCTGAACTCTGGTAAACTTGGATTAGATCACTCAAGCTTCCTTTTACATTTGAGATTCCATGTCTTGATGTGTTTTCTTTGTGTGTGTGTGGTTTTTTTTTTTTTTTGAGATGGAGTCTTGCTCTGTCGCCCAGACTGGAGTGCAGTGGCTCATTCTCAGCTCATTGCGGCCTCCACCTCCCAGGTTCAAGCGATTCTCCTGCCTTAGCCTCCTGAGTAGCTGGGATTACAGGCGCCTGCACCTGGCTAATTACTGTATTTTTTAGTAGAGACAGGGTTTCACCATGTTGTAAGGCTGCTCTTGAACTCCTGACCTTGTGATCGCCCACTTTGGCCTCCCAAAGTGCTGGGATTACAGGCATGAGCCCCTGCGCCCGGCCATCCTGATACGGTTTTAGGGTACCTGCCCACTGGTGGGCTTTTACATAAAACCCTGTAAGTGGGTTTTGGGGACAGTTGTGTAACATGCACAAAAAATAAATAGAGGAAGAATGCATTACCTAAATAGGCACTGACTTGTGTGATTGAAGCTGTAACCATCCTTTGCAGCCCAGAGTCGCTGTGACCTGTGTGGAGAGGGGGAGGTCCAGGCAGAGAGCAGGTGTGAAAGCCACAGAGGATCCCAGGGAGTGGATTCCTAAGTAGGAGGTGAGGCGGGTCATCAGTGAGGATCCCAGGGAGTGGCTGTAGTGACTGTGCCCAACAACCCTCCTTAAGGCCCTGCCATGGGACTTGCGGCTCTAGGAGATTTCTTGGGTAGTCCCAGCATGCACAGCCTGTTCAGGCCGATGTTGCAGCCCAAAGCCATTTCTGTGTGCCCGGCCTCCTCTGTGCCTGGGCACCCTGCACATCCGCGGCAGGCATAAGCACCTCTGCGAGCTTTCTGAGCACCTGCTCGCCAGCGCCTCCTCCATACCCCTCTCTGTTTCATTGCTCCTCTCTCTGGTTGTGACAGTCGTGCCTATTCATTGGAGGACTGCTGGGAGATGCAGGAAAGAATCAAGATGAGAAAACCACTGAGAACCCTCTATGTAGAAGCTGGGATAGGATTAGCTTTGCACCTGCCTTTTCACCTACTGCGACATGCAGTATTGTAAAGAATCTGATTCTTAAACATCTTTGTCAAGTTGATAGAATAAAATGGTATCTCTGCTTTATTTGAAATTATTTGATTACTAGGGAGGTTGATTATAGTTTTGTTTTTATTATTTATATATATTTTTAAGGTTTTAAATTTGTTGTATTTTTTAATGCCATGTATTTTTATATCAATTTTATTGAGGCATAATTACATTAAAATTCAATAAAATGCACACCTTTTAGGTGTACACTTAGATGAGTGTTAAGAAATATGCACACCTGGCTGGGCATAGTGGCTCACGCCTGTCATCCCAGCACTTCGGGTGGCCGAGGCAGGCGGATCACCTGAGGTCAGGAGTTTGAGACCAACCTGATCAATATGATGAAACCCCATATCTACTAAAAATACAAGAATTAGCCGGTCGTGGTGGCAGGCAGCTGTAATCCCAGCTACTTGGGAGGCTGAGACAGGAGAATTGCTTGAACCTGGGAGGCAGAGGTTGCAGTGAGCCAAGATTTGCGCCACTGCACTCCAGCCTGGGCAACAAGAACGAAACTCTGTCTCAAAAAAAAAAAAAGAAATATGCACACTTACATAATTCCCAACACAGTCAAGATGCGGCCCCGTCTCACCTCACCACCCCAGAGAGCTGTAGTTTGTCCTTTCCCAGCCCCTGCCCCAGGCAGCCACCCTGGGCCAAAGACGGATCTCGCCTTTAATATGCTCGTGTGCATGGAGTCCAGCAGAACCTGCTTTCTATGTTTTTAAGATTCATGCACATTGCTGTGTGCATCAGTAAACGATTCCTTTTTTCTGAGAAGTCCTCCCCCATGTGGGGAGCACCACACGCTGAGGGGCAGCTGGGCTGCTGGCGGTGACACAGAGCATTTATAAACGTGTGCACGTCCGTCTGTGCGGACCGGTGTTTTCCTTTCTCTTGAGTAAATGTCTAGCGTCAGATTGCTAAGCTGCGCGCTAAGTTTATGTTTCACATGACAAGAAACAGTCCCTGTGGTTTCACTGTCTTAGATTCTCACCAGTGGTTTCACTGTCTTATGTTCTCACCGGTGGGTGCCATGGCTCCAGCCGCCCCATGTCCTTGTCAGCACTTGATATTGTCTTGATCTCAGGTGCCCAGCCACATGTGCTTGGAGGTCACTGTGGGCTTGGCGTATGTTTTCCCTGACCACTCGTGATGTTGGGCATCTTTTCCTTTTTTCATTGGCCATTTTCCATCTTTTTTTCCCTCATTTTGCTAACGAACTTTCTGATCAAATTTTTTGCCTATATTTTTATGGAGTCATTTATCTTATTAAGATAGAATTCTGGGCCGGGCAGTGGCTCATGCCTATAATCTCAGCACTTTGGGAGGCTGAGGCGAGCAGATCACTTAAGGTCAGGAGTTCGAGACCAGCCTGGCCAACATGACGAAACCCTGTCTCTACTAGAAATACAAAAAGGTCAGCTGAGTGTGGTGCTGCATGCCTGTAATCCCAGCTACCCGGGAGGCTGAGGTAGGAGTACCACTTGAACCCGGGAGGCGGAGGTTGTGGTGAGCAGAGATCTGGCCACTGCACTCCAGCCTGGGCAACAGAGGGAGACTCCATCTCAAAAAAAAAAAAAAAAAAGATAGATTCTGGATACAAGTCATTTGTCAGTCATGTGTTTCAAAATATTTCTCCCAGTCTGTTGCTTGCCTTTTTATTTTCTGATGGTGTATTTTTGAAGTTTTTTTTATTTTGGCAGAGTCCAGTTTATAATATCCTACCTAGGAAATCTTTATGCAGTCCAAGGTCTTGGAGACGGTCTCCTACTTTATTCTTGAGGTTTGAGCATAGCTAGCTGGGCTCTTAGCAGGGTGGTTTGGTAGCTCATGGATCAGATTAAATGGTATTTAATTTGTGAACACTAAGTGCTCACAAAACAGAAATCAGTGTAAAAATTGGGTTTTGTTTGTTGTTGTCTTTAGAGGAACCAGAAATTAAGCAAGCTGATGGTGTCTTTTTGTTTCTTTCATTTTAGATCAACAGGGGGTCCTTCGGGTCGGAGTGGACATCGGATGGTGGCCTGGAAGAGACAATTGATCCTTTTTGGTGGCTTCCATGAGAGTACACGGTTGGTACCAAGACTGGAAAAATCTTTCTCTCCTGAAGCATTAAGGAGTGGGCTTTTTATGGGAAGAACATTCTGAATACATGAGAAAGACTCACTCATCCTCCCAAATCCAGCTTCATGGGACCGTGGCTTGGGCAGCCACACAGCGCCTTGCCCTCCACAGAGCCTCACACCGGCTTCATGCTATATTCCTATTGAAATTCGTAACCATTGTTGAACAAGGGACCCCACATTTTAATTTTACACGAGGCCCTGCAAATGATGTGGCTAGTTGTATCTAAAATGGGGTTTTGGCTGGGCACGGTGCCTCACGCCTGTAATCCTAGCACTTTGGGAGACTGAGGCAGGTGGATCACTTGCAGTCAGGAGTTCGAAACCAACCTGGCCGACATAGTGAAACCTTGTCTCTACTAAAAATACAAAAATTGGCCAGGCATGGTGGCAGGGGTCTGTAATCCCAGCTATTCAGGAGGCTGAGGCAGGAGAATCACTTGAACCCAGGAGATGGAGGTTGCAGTGAGTTGAGTTCGTGCCACTGTACTCCAGCCTGGATGACAAAGTGAGACTTCGGGGGGGAAAAAATAAATAAATAAATAAAATGGGATTCTCAAACCTTAGCCTGATTCAGAATACCCTGGAGGGCTGGTTAGAGTGCTGATCACAGCTCTGACTCAGAGGCCTGGAGTGAGGCTCAAGAATCTGCATTTTAACAAGCTCCAGGTGATGCTGACGTTGCTGGCCAGGGGACCTCACTTTGAGAGCCACGGGTCTGTGATCACTTCAAAACACTCCTGTCCAGGAGAGCAGCGACAGCACACCCTCCGCAGCAATGCTGGAAGAGGAGGCCTGCGCTTCTCTTCTGATGTCACGTGGATGTTTGTGCAGCCGGCATGGCTGCCCAGGGTGAGCTGCCAGCGCTCTCATTGTTTTAGGCCTGTCATCTGCTCGCATACCTTCTTGAGCTTCCTTAGTTCAGTCTAGAAAAGCAAGACATGGGGAGCTGGTTATGCCTGTTTCTGTCCTAAGCGCAGTAGCGTTCTAGGTGAAGTGTCGCAGACTCTGTGACCCTGGTGAAGGCCATCTTTGAAGGGCTTTCTGCTGGCCTTGTGTCAGAGACAGTGGCTGTCTTTATCCCCGGGGCCTCATTTGAAGCTCTCTTTTTCTATTGGTCCCTTTGGAAACAGCATTGCAACTGATTGATGTGACGGTGCCAGTCACAGCTTTGTTACATTTGTGAGTCCAGTTGCATGCTCTGGTGATTTTTGGTCTGTGGTGATAAGTCTGTATGGCCTCCCAAAGTGCTGGGATTACAGGCGTGAGCCACCGCACCCGGCCAGGTTTCAGATTTTCTTCACTAATACATTCTCATTAATTCTGTGAATTGAGGGGAATAGGAATCCAAATTCTTAAATACTTTGCAAGGGGGAAAATTTTGAAAATGTAATTCAAACTAAAAAATATTTAAGGCTGGGCACGGTGGCTCACACCTGTAATCCCAGCACTTTGGGAGGCTGAGGTGGACGGATCACTTGAGGCCAAAAGTTCGAGACCAGCCTGGCCAACATGGCGAAAACTCATCTCTACTTCAAACAAATTAGCCAGATGTGGTGGTGCACACCTGTAATCCCAGGCACTCGGGAGGCTGAGGCAAGAGAATTGCTTGAACCAGGGAGGCGGAGGTTGAAGTGAGCCAAGATTGTACCACTGCACTCCAGCCTGGGCAACAGAATGAGACTCTGTCTCAAAAAAAAAAAAAAAGTATCTTAGTCCGTTTTGTGTGGCTATAACAGAATACCTGAGACTAGTTAATTTAAAAAAAGATTTAGCTTTATACCAACCCACTCTCAGGAACTAATGCCATGCTGCAAGAATGAATCCAGTGCAGCGCCCAGTCACTCACAAGAGATCCGTCTCCTGAACCACACCCCTCTCCCAGCCCCTCTCCCAGCACTGCCATGTCCTGACCCTCATCCCTCTCCCAGCACTGCCACCCCCTGACACACACCCCTCTCCCAGCCTCACCACTCTGGGGATCACATTTCAGCGTGAGTTTTGGTGGAGACAAACTCAAACTATTATAACAAGTAATGGTTTTGTGTCCTTGAAGGAGTTGGCTGGATGCAATAGTGCTGTAATTTTGTGTGGTTTGTAAGTGTTTTTACACTCAATCTCTTCAAGACCAAGCTGTCACTAGCAGGTCATCATCTCACATTAAAGATGAGGAAGTCAAGGTAACTAATAAGTAGTGGAATAATAAGTAGTTGAATAAGTAGTCAAATAATAAGTAGTCAAATAATAAGCAGTCGAATAATAAGTAGTCAAATAAGTAGTTGAATAATAAGTAGTCGAATAATAAGTAGTCAAATAGTTAAATAATAAGTTGAATAATTAGTTGAATGAATAATACGTAGTTGAAGGAATAATACGTAGTTGAAGGAATAATACGTGGTTGGATAATAAGTGGTTGGATAATAAGTAGTTAATAGTAAGTTGAATAATAAGTAGTTGAATGAATAACAAGTAGTTGAACTGCTGATTTTCAGTGAGTCCCATTCCCTGCCCCAGCTGGCTCCGACTTCCTGTACCAGGTGACTGACTGGTTGCTTACTGCCATTTTGGAGAAGAGAGCCTGGGCCAGTTAAAAAAATTTTATATGACTACATTGCAGTCATTTATGTTCATTCTTTTTTTTTTTTTTGAGACAGAGTCTCATTCTGTTGCCCAGACTGGAGTGCAGTGGTGCGATCTCGGCTCATTGCAACCTCCACCTTCTGGGTTCAAACAGTTGTCTTGCCTCAGCCTCAGTAGTTGGGACTACAGGTGCGCACCACCATGCCCAGCTAATTTTTATATTTTTAGTAGAGACAGGGTTTCACTATGTTGGCCAGTTTGGTCTCAAACTCCTGACCTCGTGGTCCACACACCTCGGCCTCCCAAAGTGCTGGGATTATAGGCGTGAGCCACTGTGCCCAGCCTTGTGTTCATTCTTAAAAATTTATTTTAAAACAAATAATTATCAGAATGCAGACATGGGATTCATGAACTTGTCAGAGCATTAATCCATCACCTACTACATGTAGGACAGTGAGATCATACAGCCCCTTCCTCCTTTGAATTTACAAGTTACAAATCAAATCATAATTCATGTTTGTTTTAAGTTGCAACCATTTTAAAATCAGAACTTTGTTCAAAGCTATTGTTATCTTGTTTAAAATTATTTAGATACCAACTTTGAGTTTTCCTTAAACTGTATTCTGCATTTATACAGAAAATACTCTGTATTTGTCTTACGTGCAAAATAGAATCTTTGTACTGAAAATCTGCAACGTGAAATCAGAACAGTGGTCTGTAGCAGTTTTCTAAAGACTACAAGCTTCCACATTTCCACATTCTTCAGATTCTACCTATGTTAAGAGCTATGGTCCTGCAAAGGGTGTGGTCAGAGTTGCAGTCAGCAAGTTCAGGTTATCTTTTCTTCTTTTTTTGAGACAGAATCTCACTTTGTCACCCAGGCTTGAGTGCAGGGGCGCGATCTCAGCTCACTGCAGCCTCCGCCTCCCAGGTTCAAACTATTCTCGTGCCTCCGCCTCCTGAGTAGCTGGGATTATAGGCACCCGCCCTCATGCCTGGCCAATTTTTTGTATTTTTAGTAAAGAGGAGGTTTCACCATATTGGCCAGGCTGGTTTTGAACTCCTGGCCTCAAGTGATCCACCTGCCTCAGACTACCAAAGTGTTGGGATTACAGGCGTCAGCCAGTGCACCCAGCCTGTTTTGTTTATCTTAAGACCAGATGTGGCAGCTGGTGCTGGGTAAACGCCCTGTGACTTTTCCTGCTTCATACAAAACAGGAACAAACAGAAAACTGGGCAGTTGAGTCTTGGGCTAGAGCTGTTTGCTCTTCCATGCTTTCCTTAAAAAATCAGTTTAGCTCTCCTTTTTGAGTAGCTGGAGAGCAGCCTCTTATTCTTTCACAATTATTCTGTCAAAGTTCCACATTAGGACGGGACATTCTGGGTGTGCCTCTGAGTCTCCCCATGCCTGCAGCAAAGCTGGCACTTCCCTGTTAGGCCCAGTCTGTGTGCTGGGTCCGGCAGGCACTGAGCAGGGCAGGGCTGTGGGGCCTCCTTGCCACACTGTGATCTCTGGGTCCAGCAGGCACTGAGCAGGGCAGGGCTTGTGGGGCCTCCTTGCCACGCTGTGATCTCGGGCACAGAGGATCGGCTTCTGTGGTCTTCAGTTTCCTGGAGCGCCCAGTCCGTTTGCCCACCCCTCCAGTCCACTCTGGGGCCTTACCCACTTCCTGCCAGGCTGTTCACCCCTCCGTTCTGATCATTCTGTTAGCGGTGTCATTCATTGCTGCCCTTATAGTTGCACACCTAGTAACCTAATAGAATTATTTGTGATTGTGTTAACTGTGTAAGAAAATGCAGTATGGCTTTCAGATTGAATTCCTCTGCCTCTGTGGGCCAGCATTATTTACGATTTTCAAATGCAAACTCACACGTGCTTGTGGTCCTTTCAAATAAATTCAAACTTGAATCAACCAGGTGACTTGGTAAAAATGTTGCACTGTCTCCAGGTAGATTGCGTCAAGATTGAGTGTGAGGAGACCTGACTAGTGTCTCTGGCTTATTGCAGGGAAAGCGCCTGCGTTTCTGTGTTGATTGTTGTGTTGGTGTGAGAGCAGAGGAGAGAAATGGTTGGAGTTTTTTCCCAAATAGTAGAAAATTTACCTTTAATTTAAATCAGGTTCAGTTTTTAATGTCAGGGCTTTTCCCAGTGTTACGGACCCTGACAGTTGGTGTTACTTCGTTCTAACCAGGGATTACATCTACTACAATGATGTGTACGCCTTTAATCTGGACACTTTCACATGGAGCAAGCTGTCCCCGTCAGGCACAGGACCCACACCCAGATCAGGCTGCCAGATGTCCGTCACTCCCCAGGGTGGCATCATCATCTACGGGGGCTACTCGAAACAGGTAAGGCGCGGGGTGGGGAAACAGGTAAGGTGCGCGTGGAGAAACAGGTAAGGCGCGGGGTGGGGAAACAGGTAAGGTGTGCGTGGGGAAGCAGGCAAGGTGCGCGTGGGGGAAGCAGGTAAGGTGCGCGTGGGGAAACAGGTAAGGCACGGGGTGGGGAAACAGGTAAGGTGCGCATGGGGAAACAGGTAAGGCACGGGGTGGGGAAACAGGTAAGGTACGCGGTGGGGAAACAGGTAAGGCACAGGATAGGGAAACAGGTAAGGCGTGCGTGGGGAAACAGGTAAGGTGCGTGTGGGGAAGCAGGTAAGGCGCGGGGTGGGGAAAGAGGCACTGCTGTCTGTGGTCTCTTCAGTTTCATGAACATTGAAACTTTCACATGGGATTACTCTGGTTTAATATAAGCAGTTTTAATATAAACAGTTCTTTATATTGAATTAGAAGTAGAGATAGTGTTAATGGGCTCCGCTGTGAACTTGGTGCGACTGTTGGGGCCGTGTTCTGTTCTCCACACCCCTCAGCAGTGCAGTGTGAGCGATTCTGTGTTCTGAGGGTCTTCTTCCTGCACCGTGGGTGCTCACTACTGTGTACAATTCCCCGTGGAATGAAATTCTCCTCGCTCCTGTTAACGAGGAGTTGTTTCTTCTGTAACCTGAGAACAGTGCTGGCAGGCATGTTCTCACGCCCACACCGGAGCCTCCTGCTGGTGGAGTGTGTGCTCCGCATGTGTGCTGTCATCTCCCGCTCGTGGAGTGTGTGCTCCGCACACGTTCGTTGCTGCTTCACGCTGAGGTGTTCCATTATGCGACTGTCCCACAGTTTGTGGTTCTGTTTTTCATTGGTGGACACCCGGGCTGTTTCCATTCTTCAGAAGACACAGCCTTTGGAAGCAGCTGTGACTAAAGCTGCTCTGAGCACGTCCATACGAATCTTTTGAGTGGCTACATGCATTGGTTTCTCTTGGGAAAATAGATATCTAGAGTGGAACTGCTGGGCCCTGGGGTGGGTGTGGGTGTTATTTAATAAGGAATGGTCAGCTCTCTTCCCAAAGCAGTGGCCGGTTCCACTTGTGCTGGAAATGTCGGGGAGTTCCGGTTGCTCCCTGTTCTTACCAGCCCTGATGGCGTCAGTCTTTCCATTTTTAGCTATTCTGGTGGATGTGTGGTACCTCATGTTTTAATTCACATTTCTCGATGACTGCTGGTGTTGGGCGCTTTTCATGAGCTTATCTTCCCTGAAGTGTGTGTTCATGTCGTCTGCTATTTTTAATGGGCTGTATTTTTGTTAGTGAGTTGCAGAAGGTGACATTCTGGATAACTGTCCTTTTCAGGTGTGTGGATTACAAAGACCCTCCCAGTAGCGGCATGGCTAGTCACCTTCCGAAGTGTTTGTTGATGAGTGGAAGCTTTGAGTTTTGATAAAATCTAATTTATTATGTTTTTCTTTTGTGATTGTTGCTGTCTGTGATACAGGAAGACCTTGTTTACCTCCAGTAACAAAGATTTTCTTATATTGTTCTCTAAAAATTACATGGTTTTACAGTTAGTCCTGTGATCTGCCTTGGACTAATTCTCAGGAGTAGCACGAGGTGGGTATTGAGGCTCATCTGTTTCCCCCGTATAGATACTCAACTCAGCATCATCTGTTGAAAAGGCTTTTTAGGCCGGGCACAGTGGCTCACGCCTGTAATGCCAGCACTTTGGGAGGCCAAGGCGGGTGGATCACTTGAGGTCAGGAGTTCGAGATCAGCCTGGGCAACATGGTGAAGCCCCGTCTCTACTAAAAAATACAAAAATTAGGCCAGGCGCGGTGGCTCACGCCTGTAATCCCAGCACTTTGGGAGGCCGAGGCGGGCAGATCACGAGGTCAGGAGATCGAGACCATCCTGGCTAACACAGTGAAACCCCGTCTCTACTAAAAATACAAAAAATTAGCCAGGTGTGGTGGCGGGCGCCTGTAGTCCCAGCTACTTGGGAGGCTGAGGCAGGAGAATGGCGTGGACCCGGGAAGCGGAGCTTGCATTGAGCCAAGATCGTGCCACTGCACTCCAGCCTGGGCGACAGAGCGAGACTCCGTCTCAAAAAAAAAAAAAAAAAAAAAACTTTTAATTCTCCATTGAATACCTTAGGAACCTTTGTTGAAAATCACATGCCTGCAGGAACATCGGTCTGTTTCTCCGTTCTGATCCACATCAGTCCTGATGCCAGTGTCCCACCAGCCTCGTTTTTACGCCTTTCTAGTAACTCCTGAAATACAAGTCATTCAGATGCTGCTTTTTCAAAGTCGTTTTGACTATTCTAGCTTCTTAACAGTTCTGTATACATTTTAGCATGAGCTTATTAATTTCTACCAAAAAGGGGGCAAAAAACCTTTTCAAAAGCCTGCTGGAATCATGATTAGAGTTGTTTTAAATCTGTAGATGAATTTGGGGGAAATTTGATGTCTTTGAGTCTTCTAGTTCTTAAACATGGATTATCTCTCAATTTATTTTGGTTTTCTTTAATTTCTTTCTTTATTTTTTTTTTTGAGAGAAGGTCTCACTCTTTCACCCAGGCTGGAGTGTGGTGGCACAATCACGGCTCACTGCAGTCTCTGCCTGGGCTCAAGTGATCCTCCCACCTCAGCCCCACAAATAGCTGGGACCATCATGCCCAGCTAATTTTTGTGTCTTTTTTTTGTAGAGATAAGATTTCGCCAGGTCGTCCAGACTAGTCTTGAACTACTGGGCTCAAGCAGTTTGCCCATCTCAGCCTCCCAAAGTGCTGGGATTACAGGTATAAGCTGCCTCACCCAGCCAGTTTTCTTTACTCTTTTTCAGCAGTGTTTTTTTATTTCTCAGTGTAAAGGACTTATATATATTTTATTAAATTTATGTTTATTGATGTGAGTGGAATTCTTGAAATTATACTTTCCGATTATTTCCTGCTAGTGTATAAAAACACATTTTAGGCCAGGTGCAGTGGCTCACGCCTGTAATCCCAGCGCTTTGGGAGGCCGAGGCTGCAGATCATGAGGGCAGGAGATCGAGACCATCCTGGCTAACATGGTGAAACCCTGCCTCTACTAAAAATACCAAAAAAAAAAAAAAAAAGAAAAAGAAAAAGAAAAAAAAGCCGGGCATGGTGGCACGCGCCTATGGTCCCAGCTACTCTGGAGGCTGAAGCGGGAATAGCTTGAACCCAGGAGGCGGAGGTTGCAGTGAGCCGAGATCACACCACTGCACTCCAGCCTGGGCAACAGAAGCGAGACTCCGTCTCAAAAAAAAAAAACAAAAAACAAAATTAGCCGGGGGTGGTGGCACATGCCTGTAATCCCAGCCACTTGGGAGACTGAGGCAGGAGAATCACTTTAACCCCAGAGGTGGAAGTTGTGGTGAGCTGAGATCGCACCGTTGCACTCCAGCCTGGGCAATGAGAGTGAAACTCTGTCTCAAAAAAAAAAAACCCACATTTTGTGTTTTTTTGTATATTCACCTTGCATCTTGTGATCATGCTGAATTCACTAATTTTCACTAGTTTCAGATTCATTAAGATTATGAAAGCAATCATAATAACGCAAATGGGGCAGTTTTCAGTTTTACTTACTCCTTTCTTATTGTTATGCTTTTCATTTCTTCATCTTGTCTTCCTGCAGTAGCTGGGACTCCAGCACAGTGTTGAATGGAGGTGTGCACAGTGAGACTGCCGGGGCTGTTCTGTCTTGGGAGGGAGGCGCCCAGCCACTCACCGCCAGGACCACCAGCTGTGGCTGCTTTCCAGATGTCCTTTAAGTTCTGTTCTGTTCTTCTATGAATTTCTATTATGAATGAGTGCAAAGATTTTGTTAAATCTATTTATTGATTGTATAGTTTTTCTCTTTTGTTCAGTTTTTTAAAACTGTTTTAGTTACGTTTTACAAGTTTTATCAATGAATTTAAAATATTTTCTCATTTCCCTTGTGGCTTCATTGAACTGTGGATTACTACAGAGCGCGTTGTTTAATTTCAAGTCATTGAGATTTTCCCAAGTCTTACTGGTCGTGACTTCTGCTTATTCCATGGTGACTAGAAAACATATTGTTTGTGAATTCAGAATGGCGTCTCTGCCTGTTGTCAGGATGTTGAGATGCAGCAGCTTTCTGTGTGTTGAGCCTGGCATCTGCAGCCTGACTGATGGCCAGTTATTCTGTGAGGTTATTCATCTGTGGTCAGTTACTCATCTGTGAGGTGCTTTGAGGTTTCTGTCTCGATGATCGTGGCATTTGCAAGTGTGTTTCTTCCCCTCCGGTCCTCACATTCGGTCCTTCCTCCTGTCCGCTATGCTGTGTTCAGTGTCCTGAGATGGGGTCTTCCCTGGACACTGTGAAGAAAGGCTGGCCCAATATTTCTGGGCTGATTTGTGAGCAGAGCTCCCTAAAGGAAGACAGCTGAACTCTGCCCGAGTCCACCTAGGTCCTTCTGAGTGGACGTGTCCTCCAGCCTGTGATTGTGAGACCACGGACAGCATCCCGTGCCTCAGTTTCCCTCTGTGTGTTGCAAGTGGAGATGTGGCTCTAAACCCCCTTCTTCCCTATAGTCCTTCCCACCAGGGGATTTGCTTTCTTGCAGCTGTAGAAAAATGACCTTTGCTTTTTAATTTCATCTGCAAAATGCAGAAAAACTCGAATGCTTATTTGGTGCACATCAAGTCTTATTTTAGATGGTCAAGTTTAGGATTTCGGGATGTGTTACTGAGTGTTTCCTTCATGAAGTGTGGGACTCGGGGTCTCTGTAAGCTTTAAATTTCATCCCTGCTGGCCAAGAGTGCAGCTGAGAGGACCAAGTGAGTACTGACTGCCCTAGAGCAGGGCAGTGCCTTGGGTTGCTGGACCCAGATAGACCCACAAAGAGGGAGGCACAGCGTGGACTGGGACCAAGGGGAGGGGGGAAGGAGATGGTTAGGGTGAGTTTTCAAACAAGGACATGTTTATGAGCAAAGGAGCAGGGATGGAAACGGGCAGAGTACGTCTGGTGGAAGTTGGTAAGCCCACTGTGGCTGGAATTCAGAGGTCTGTGAGGGTGGCGAGAGCCCGGGGCTGGGAAGGGCAGGATGTCAGGAGGCATTGAGCTCCTCCCTCGGGAGCCGGTTCCAGCAAGGCAGTACCTGAGGGGGGGTGCTGAGCTGGCATCAACAGTGCAGCGTTCCGATGGGGGGCTGGCAGGGCAGGTGAGTTAAGGAACAGCAAGCCTGGTAACAGCCGTCGTGCAGGAAGTACTCCTAGATGAGACGCAAGGAAAAGAGTTGGCTTGGGACTGGTGTCTTGTGTGACTCTCATAAGTGGGTGGGATGACTGAGGCAGGGAGGACGCCTTTGTACAGGGAAGCTGGCGGGGGCTGCAGTTGCTTCTTCTCACCTCATTTCGTAAGAGGCAGCAAGGAAGTTTCAGGCCATTCATCTGTGTGAGGCCTGTGTTTTCCTTTTGCATAGTTAGGTAATTATGATCTTGTGTTTGGAAGCCATAGCTTATTTGTGTAAATAGTGTAGGCCCCAGGCAGTGGGACCCTCATGCCTGGAGAGCTCCCGGGGGAGGCGTCTGTGGGTCCTGAGCTGCCTCCCTGGAGAGCATTTCTCCTGGACGGTTCTTTTGACCACTTGGATTCCAAGACCTAGTACTAAACAGAAGGTTTCTGCCATTGCTTAAAATGTTTACAGTGGGCTGGGCATGGTGGCTCATGCCTGTTGTAATCCCAGCATTTTGGGAGGCCGAGGTGGGCGGGTCACTTGAGGTCTGGAGTTAGAGACCAGCCTGGCCAACATGGTGAAACCCTGTCTCCGCGAGAAATACAAAAATGAGCTGGGTGTCATGGTGTGCACCTGTAGTCCCAGCTACTCAGGAGGTTGAGGCACAAGAATCGCTCGAACCCGGGAGGTGCAGGTTGCAGTGAGCCGAAATCTCACCATTGTACTCCAGTCTGGGTGACAGAGTGAGACTGTCTCTGTGACAAAAACAGAAGTTTACAGTGAAGGTAGTAACTGCAGGATCAAGATTTTTTATTTCTGTTACTGATTTTTTTATCTCCTGGAGGAGGGGCCATTCCCTGGCATATGGTTCCAGAAGAGGAAGCGTCTCCTCTCTGAGTGCTGGAGCACGGGCACACGGGGCCGCTGGGCCAGGGAGGCCTCCTCAACTCAGAGATGCCTCGGGGCGTTCTTGAGACCTTGGCCGGTGAATGCACACTTGTCGACTGGTCACGAAACAACTCTCAGACTCCCCACATGAGTGTCCTGGGCCCCAGCCTCTCCCACCCTCACGCCAGTGAACACATGTCTGCAGCGCATCCAGGTAGCTGGAGTTCATTCTGCTGCCCTGGCAATAAAGGATTTCAGCCTTTTAATGGCAGTCGGTCAGAGATTGAACCAAGTTGATCGGAATGAGCCGATTTTTTTCTTGGTGATCTTTTGTTCTGCACAGAGAAAATCACATTATTTTCTGGAGTAGAGGCTGGCATCGGTCAGGCTTGTCTAGATACTCTGGCGTCCGGGAGGGCACCGAGAACAGGCTGACTTGGCCAAAAGCGGGGCAGGATGCCCCGGTCTAGTGCTTTCTCCCAGCAGATGCATCGTAGAGTGCAGCAGGACGGTGAACAGCCAGACCAGCTAAGCTGTATCGCTTTCATCAGAATCGCATGTCATTCTCAGCAGCTGCTGTCTGCAGCCACGTGCACCCGCCCTTAGTCCGACGGTGGATGATCTCAGTCCACTTAGTTCAGTAGCTCTTGGCTCTGAGCCTGTGGCATTTGGAATTGCAGTGAAAAGCTTGTCTGTTTGGATTCATGAGGGATTTATCGGAATTAGTGAGAGATTTGAGTTGTGAATGGTATGGAGTGTAAAAAAAAGTGAGTAGCCTAAGCAGGTGGTCAGCTTCGCACGGCCAAAGCGGCAGCCTGCGAGAACTGACGGAAGCATCGGTACATGGCCTATGCTTGAGCTTGGAGCTGGGGGAAGCTCTTCCTTGCTCTGGCGCCATTACACCCCCAGCCCCCGTGCTCTGTCCTCTTGGCAGGACCCTGCTGTGCTGTGCTGCTGCTGCTGTGTGGCCCAGGCCAGAGAAGACCCCACACACCGTGGGCACACGCCTCTGCCCGATGCAGGCCCCGTCCATGCTCCCAGGAGGTCCTGCCACCCGCCACCCACCCTCACCCCACATTTCACTGAGCAAGTAGAGGTGGCTTGGAGAATGCCTAACCCCTGCCCGCTGCCATGCACTCCACTCTCCTGCCAGAGCTGGCGCCTCCCCAGGGGCGCGGGTCCTCCTCTCTCTGCCCTCTCAGGATCACGCCACAGTGCAGCAGCCAGAGTGACCTGCAGAGATGCAAGCCAGGCCAGGTCTCCTCCATGCAGAACCCCCATGGTCCTCGTCTCAGCAGGGCTGCCCCCGGCCTCCGTCCCCTGCATGTCCTTGTTCTTCTGTCACCGTCCTCCCTGTTGGAGACAGACTTGGCCATTGTCTCCCACCCGGAGAAGAGTCTCACAGGGACAGACTTTTGTCCACTTGTGTGCCTGGTGGCTGGACATGGCGTGCTTGACAGTGTGTGATCGGATGAAGGCCTTCTGACCCTGGTCCTGCATGGCAAGGCTCCGGAGTTTGACATGTTAAGAGCTCGGGTTCATGAAGTGGACAGTAGTGCTCAGAGCCTTGACCTTGGGGCTGAACCTGGCTCTAGATTAAGAGGAACTCACAGACACCTGCCCTCCTTCCTCCTCCTGTAACCAGATCCCATCCCAGGCTCCCTCAGGAGATGCATCTGAGTAGCCTCGGGAGGACTTTAAACACCTTCCAGGCTCTGCACTGCCACGAAGAACCGGCAGCTTTGGTCAGTATCGTAACCAGGTTTTATAAATTCTGAGTCAGTCTGGGTCCAGGTAGTGTGTTTACTATGATGACTTGTATCCTAACAAAAGAGATGCAGCTTGTGGGACAACAGAGACCCAGCGACATTCGCGTGTGCGAGGACTCAGTCCTTAGTATGTGCTTCCGGTGTTGTGAGAGCTTCCAGAGAGGGAAA
The DNA here is from genome assembly GCF_000951035.1 of Colobus angolensis palliatus. Lineage (NCBI taxonomy): Eukaryota > Metazoa > Chordata > Mammalia > Primates > Cercopithecidae > Colobus > Colobus angolensis. The sequence goes on from NW_012121376.1 coordinate 2,538,489, forward strand.
ATTCTCGTTCCTTTAGAGAATCAGGGAAAGAGCACAGCTCTTTGGAAATGGCGTATGGATGGGGAGGGTGGGGGCACGACACTGGAAGGCTTATCACCTGGTGGTCTCTTTCCATAGACACATGGGCAGCCAAGGACCGAGTCCTGCTGAGGACAGGGCTCTCCTTCCTGCCTGCATTTTGACCTCAGTCGTCATTGTGTGCCTGGTGGTCAGGAGATAGCGTCCGTGCCCAGCCAGGAGAGGGCTGTTCTCTGTACGCCCCCCTGTTTCCACGTGGCCGTGGAGCATGCTGGCAGAGGCCAGAGCATCCTTTGATTTGCCACTTGGGAGCTGAGCTCCTGGAAGACCAGAAGCTGACAGAGTTGTTGTGAGTGTGGGGATTGTGTGACTCGTGAGATCCCGGCTGACCCCGGAGCCAGAGCTCCATGCCCACCAGGCCCCTGAGCTCCGTGACCAGCTCTCCCAGGTCACCGGCTGCAGGGTGGCTCAGCTTGTCTTGTGCTGGGGAATTGGGCATGACAGTGGCTCCTACTCACCTTCCAGTACACACAGACCTGTGGCCACACCTGTTTCTGGGTGTATTTTCTAATGGTGAACCTGAAAATGTTCCGTCTTGGAAAGTGACAGGAAGAAGTCTCGGCGGTGGGGTGTTCCGTGGCTGTTGACCGTTAAGAAGGTGGTCTCGGATGTGGATGGGAAGGTGCCCTGGGGCCCGGCTTCAGGTATAGAGGCAGGCAGGGCCTTGTGCCGGTGCAGACAGTCACGCAGAGGGGCTTGACCAGGTTCCAGGAGAAAGGACTGAGTGGCTGGAAAGGCAGACGTGGTGGGGTCCCACGCCGGCTCTGCAGAAACCATCCTGACGGCAGTGTCCAGAGAGCCTGCGGCTGTGACGGGGACGTGCGGGGGCTTCTCGAACAGCTTTGCCTGGCGCAGTTTTCAAAGGAAGCTGACTGGGAGCTGTGCTGATGGAAGTGATGCTACAGGTAATCGACCGCGTGTTACTGTAGCAGCAGCCCTGCCGGGAGCGCGTATGTGAGTTCGTGCTGCTCACGTGGCAGGTGGTTGGGTGGGGGTCCTCTCGTCATGGGTACCTCTCCCACAGCCCCGCGAAACGTGAGATGCCTCCTGTGCACCAGTGTGGCTTGGCCTCTCCGCAGGGGGTCAGCGTCTCTGCAGGGCTCATCACCTGTGGTTATGTGAGGTGAGGAGGGCACGGTACGTGTGGTTGCTGCTTGCCCGAGCTGTGCTCTTGATGGGCCACTGGACCCGCGTCGGGCGAAGGTGGTTTGGGAGTCGTCCCCAGGCGCGTGGAGGGACAGTCTCAGTGGTATGGGAAGGAGCGGCCCCTGTGGTTTCTGTGTTCACACACGTCCACTTGGAACCGACACCCTCTCCCTGCCTGATTTTACTTTCGGTGAACATCGGTGCTGCCGTCAGCACTGTCTTCTCCCAGGACCACTCCTCTGGCCGTGTCTTGCCACACACGTTCCCCAGCGTGGAGAACCTTTATCTACCTACCACTGCATCACAGGCCCCTTCTGTGACCCGGCCTGAGCCACTGCATCGCCGGCCCCTTCTGTGACCTGAGCTGGTGATGGGGCCTTGGGATGGCCCTGAGTGTCTTCTGCTCTCCCGATGATTGAAATGGGTCAGTGTCTGAGCCGACGGCCAGGTGAGCCGAAGCGGCTGCATTGAGGACTCACTGCAGGCTAAGCTAGGTGGCCTGTACTTCTGCGGGAGGTGGGGTCTCATCAGGGGATGTGGCTGCAGGCTAAGCTAGGTGGCCTGTGGTACATTGTGCGGGAGGTGGGGGCTGTTGGGACTTGGCGTGTGTGGCTGGTGCTCCTCGAAACGTTCAGGCTCAGCCGTGCTGTGCTCTGGGGTCTCAGCCGGATGCTAAGTAATTCCAGAGCCAGCCCGGTCGCGCTTACCCTCCATGTTGACACTTGATCTCTCTCTCAGATGTCTTTGAATTCCAGCAATAATGTATTAGAATGAAGTCTAACTTCTCCAAAAATTCATGCAGATTCTGTGTATTTCTTTAGTATAGTCAAATTGGTTTTTGTGGAAGGACTTACTGCATGAATGTAAAGCTGGTTTGGTGTACACTAATAGAGCTTGAGCACAGGTGATCCAGAAAAACAGAGGGCAACAAGGCTGCTGTCTGTTACTTTCTTTGAAGACAGATAGGTTGGATTTTGGGAAAAGTCACAACACTTCAAGAAAAGACACTGCTGTAGAAGGAGGAGTTAGAAGCTGTTGAGGAGGTTGACCTGTGGGCCCTGTTAGAGGGTGTGGCCGCCAGCCACGTGCTGGAAAGAACCCGTGGACCCGTGTGAGCGGAGCAGGCCTTGTGAAGTGCTCCAGCTCTCTGGCTTGCATGGTCTGAAGGGAAAGTACTTAAATATTGTAGCATAAAAGATTCCCCCATAGCCTCATAGCCTGTTAATTCTAAGAAGAAAATGTTACTGTCAGCAAAACAAGACAGTTCACATAGACAGGTGCAGGGTACTACAAGGAGACAGAGACCTGCTGAAGCTGAGCAGCGATTTGAGTTTCTGATGACAAAGAGAGACGTCACTGCATTCCTTCCTTGTCCCCCCCACCAGATGAAGTCTCTGGGTGTCAGTTCAGTTCCCAATAATGCTAGGCCTTTAGGTTTGGAAAAGCAGGCACGGAAATGACAGTCATTTTCTATCAACCTGCTATGGAAAGAGACTAGTCTCAGTCACTGTGATGTGCAGAAACCGCATCACTTGAATTGCACAGATGTTTCTAGAAGGAGAACAAAGGAGACCCAGACTCAGTTTTCACTTCCTGAGATTCAGGTCGCTCTCCGTGTGGCCACTGTGGAGCCCTCTTGGTTTTAGGACACTCAGACCCTGGTGGAAATAGGAAGGCTCTGTGGACAGTGGATCATTTCATGTTTCAAAAGGAAAATGTTTTTCTTCCATAATAGTAAACACAGTGCATGTTAGCTATAAGAAAAATAGCTGTAAACAAATACTTGCTTGCTCTACCAGCTGGGCAGGCCTAGAAACAGTACTGCCTGGGAGCCGTTCACACATCCATGCCCAGATCTTGGTCTTTTTCTTTAGTTTGTTTAATTTTTGAGACGTCTCACTCTGTCATCCAGGCTGGAGTGCAGTGGCGTGATCTTGGCTCACTGCAGCCTCTGCCTTTCAGGCTCAAGTGGTCCTCCCACCTCAGCCTTGGGAGTAGCTGGGACTATACATGCATGCCACCATGCCTGAGTGATTTTCGTATTTTTTGGTAGAGATGGGTTTTTGCCATTGCCCAGCCTGGTCTTGAACTCCTGAACTCAAGCAATCTGCCCACCTTGGCCTCTCAAAGTGCTGGGATTACAGCAAATCTTGGTTTCTAATACCATTCTGCAACAAAGGGAAGTGGGACTCCCTTGAGAAATGGCTAATCGTAGGGCTGAGCAGGGGGTATGTAGGAGGAATTGAGCATCTTGTGGTGCCAGAGCCTGAGGCAGTGCTGAAAGAAACCCACAAAGATGGTGCACGTCACAGGGACCCAGGAGTAGCTGTAAAGGCTCCTAGTGGCAGCCGTGTGTTATTGAACAACCCGAGCAACAAAGATGGTGACAGAGCCCAGCCGAACTAACAACCTGAGCAACAAAGATGGGTGGTGACAGCACAGCCGAACTCTACGTCAGTATGCACGAGACAGAGTGTACCCAAAGTCTACATAAATATCCTAACGACCGCAGCGTGTACCCAAAGTCTACGTCAATATCCACGATATATAGAGCGTACCTGAAGTCTGTCAGTATCTACGAGACATAGAGCCTACCTGAAGTCTACATAAATACCCGCAAGAGCTTAGAATGTGCCCAAAGTCTACGTCAACATTCATGAGACACAGAGCCTGCCCGACGTCTGTGTCAGTATCCACGAGACATGGAGCTTACCTGAAGTCTGTGTCAGTACCTCTGCGACCACAGTAGCATGGCCAAAGTCTGTGTCAGTATCTGTGAGAACACAGAGCATAGCTGAAGAGAAACTGTCAGACACGACCTCAGCCAGGCGGTCAGGGTCAGCATCCACCGTGATGAATCCTGTTGGTGGTGTGGACCCTTGATGGGATGTGATGAGATGGGCACTCCACCCCTGGGGTAGTCCTGATGATTCATAACCCCAGTCTAGTGAGAAGGACAGCAGACAGTCCCAGTAGAGGGGCACTCTGTAAGACACCTGGGCCATCCACACAGCTATCACGGTCCTCAGAAACAAGGAGAGTCAGACGCTGCCCCCAGCAACCTGAGGAGGCAAGAGGACGAAACGGCTGGTGGGACCCTTGACGGGATCCCTGGGCAAGGGGAGTTGCGGGGAGCACTGGGGGCTCTGAACGAAACATGGGCTGCAGTCCCGGTAATGGGTCGGTGCCAGTTGCTGAGCCGTCACGAGGGCACCAAGGAGAGGAAGGTATTCTTGCTGGGGGGACACTGGTGTGGGCGCGTGGGAGCTCTCGGTACTGTCTCAATTTTCTGCAAATGTGAAACTTCTAAAATAGTGTATTAAAAATAGAGAATTGAAGTGCAGACAAATACAAAGATGAGATGGAAATGGATGGGGGCCCTCCACCCAGGGTGAACGTTTTGCTGGCTATCTTCCTCACCACCTTAGGTCCCAGGTAAGGGGTGTGGCACCAGGACATAGGGCATGGGTGCTGGGGAACAGTGCACCTGGTCTGGCTAAGGCTCACTTGAGGCAGAGGACCAAGGGTTAAGGGACATGGAGCTTCCTGTTTTCGAAGCTTGGAGAAGTCTTTCAGTGGGCAGTGGCTGCCTCTGCGCACAGGAGTAACTTTCTGATTTCCGCTCTGAAACCTGAATCGTGTTATTTGAAAGGCGGTGGGGATTGAGAATCCACTGGGATCAGGAATGAAGAGTGACTCTGTCGTGGTGTCAGAGACCCCGACCAGGGCTGCTGTGGAAGCTGTGTGTGCTCGGACAGGAGCTCTAGTGTACTGTGTGATCGTGGCCATCAGAAAGGTGGCCTCTTCAGATGGACCCGTTCAGGGGATAAAGCCTGTCGGGCGGTGCCGGCCCTGAGTGCACTGCAGGCAAACTTTGGAGCTTTGGGGCTGGTCTACAGGGAAGGCTTCCAGCCCCTTCCATCCAAAATGCGCCCACAGCGTGGGGGGTCTGTAAGCAACCAGTGTAGCTGCCCCCAGTTCTCACGCAATTCCTTTCTTTTGCAGAGAGTTAAGAAAGACGTGGACAAGGGCACGCGGCACTCAGACATGTTCCTGCTGAAGCCGGAGGACGGGAGAGAAGGTAGAGGCGCTGTGCCTCCCGGGCGGGAGCTGGCTGGTCTGCCTGTGGCGGGAGGCGGAGCCCACACCCTCCCATGGATGTGGGGCTGCCGGTGAGCCCCTGCACCCTGCCCAGAGCGGAGGGCCCGCTGGAGATGGCCCATTTTGGGGTGGGCTGGGCGGGACAGGCTCCATAGCCCTGGTGTCTGCAGACGAAGGAATGCCTGCTGGGCGGTCACGTCTGGGGGCATTGATGACGGACTGACTCGGACGCACGGCCGCTGTTACCGTGCGGATACCCCACAATGGAGCAGTGAGCACAGTGCCCCTCAGCAGCTCCTGATGGGCGCCTGCAAGGGTCTCGGGCTCTCGAAGGGAGAACCATCCTGGGCCTCGAGTACAAGCCACCTGGAGTCACTGGGGCTGCCTGGCATTGTGCTGACAGGGCTCGCTCATGGAGTAGTTGTGGGCAGCAGCTGGACAGGCTGGGTGTGAGGCTGCCCAGCCAGGGGTCAGTGTTGCTCGTCCACAGAACTTCAAAAATCATCACCGCGACTGCTCTTGGCCCTCACAGGGACAGCCTCCAAGAACGGCTGTGGCCTCTGTCAGCTTGAGTCACTGAACTCGGAGGGCTGTCAGAATGCCTAGATTTCTAAAAGCTTCTAGCTAAACTCGGATCTAAGAATCAAAATGTTCTTACTAAAGCACAGGGGAACAATCATTGTTCTCTGGGACTTTTTAAAAGGATGACATGGGATGACCCAGGGGACACATCCAGAGGGCCCAGGATGTGTCAGCCACTCTCACCACCACCTTTTTTTTTTTGAGATGGAGTCTTACTCTGTTGCCCAGGCTGGAGGGCAGTGGCGCGATCTCGGCTCACTGCAAGCTCTGTCTCCCAGGTTCACACCATTCTCCTGCCTCAGCCTCCCGAGTAGCTGGGAC
>NW_012121376.1:2545250-2567095 GCF_000951035.1 Colobus angolensis palliatus
TGAAACCCCGTCTCTACTAAAAAATACAAAAAACTAGCTGGGCGTGGTGGCGGGTGCCTGTAGTCCCAGCTACTCAAGAGGCTGAGGCAGGAGAATGGTGTGAACCCGGGAGGCGGAGCTTGCAGTGAGCTGAGATCCGGCCACTGCACTCCAGCCCAGGTGACAGAGCGAGACTACGTCTCAAAAAAAAAAAAATTGTAGCCAGGTGTGCTGGTGCGTGCCTGTAGTTCCAGCTACTCGAGAGGCTGAGATGGGAGGATTGTTTGAGCCCAGGAGGTGGAGGCTGTGGTGAGCTGAGATTGTGCCACTGCACTCTAGCCTGGGCAACAGAGTGACATCCTGTTTCAAAAAATAAATAATAAATAAAAGGAGACCATGGCATTTGTTCTGCTCCAGAGCAAGGGAGTGATGCCAGGAGGCACTGGTCCAGGGTGTTTGCCATGGAGCTTAACATCCCCAGTGCCGTTAGGAAATTAGGGAACAGCTCTCATGGGAGGCTGGGCTTGGGACCGGAGGGCTGGGCTAGACCCAGGAGACCCAGTGCCTAGGCCAGGTCTGCTTTTGTGACGCACAGCAAGTTCTCCAACCTCCCCAGGAGAGGGGACCATTGTGCAAAGTGTTTTTACCTCCTCCTCGCGCTAAAATTCCTCAGGCTGAGGACTCAGAAATACCTGAAGTGTTAATCTGAGTTCACACCCACTTGCCTGTCAAAAGGCCGAGGTGCCTCTGCCATGGCCCTGCCTTACCGCACCCCTGGCTGATGAGGGCAGACTCCTTCCAGTCAGTTTCCCAGCTCACACCCCAGTGAACTTGAACCTGGATGCTGGACTCTGTTTCCCGCAGGGTGGCCCTGAGCCTGTGTGCTCCGCTCCTCAGCCCCCAGGAGGAAAGCATCGTGGTGAGGAGCGGCACACCTTGTGTGCATGGGTTTCTGTCACCGGAGAGGGTCCTGCCCTGACTGTGTGGCGAGTTCTTACGGTGTCTTATCTGTTCCTTAACACAGTCGTGTGCTGGTGGGAATGAGGCGGGTGGCCCCAGAGCCACACCCGCACTGGGCATGGGTGGGTGGTATCTAGCACCACACAAAATATAGCCATTTGCTGCTTCTGTGTGGTGTTTTTTTTTCTTTTTTTGAGACGGAGTCTTGCTCTGTCGCCCAGGCTGGAGTGCAGTGGCCGGATCTCAGCTCACTGCAAGCTCCGCCTCCCGGGTTCACGCCATTCTCCTGCCTCAGCCTCCTGGGTAGCTGGGACTACAGGCGCCCGCCACCTCGCCCGGCTAGTTTTTTGTAGTTTTTAGTAGAGACGGGGTTTCACCGTGTTAGCCAGGATGGTCTCGATCTCCTGACCTCGTGATCCGCCCGTCTCGGCCTCCCAAAGTGCTGGGATTACAGGCTTGAGCCACCGCGCCCGGCCGGTTTTTTTTTTTTTTAGTGTTCATTAGAGGAAAAAAATCTCCATCTTTCTCCTAGAAGTGGTGGGAAGACAGCACCTGCACACCGGGCTCCGTTGGAGGGTCGGCACGTCACATGGGTGTGGGCCAAGAAAGAACACGGGGCAGACCCCTCCTAAAGTAGAGCTGGCCACACTGCAGGCCCAAAGGGGACTGGCACAGGCCAGCAGGTCCCCGTGCAGGGCGGTGGGTCCCTTTGCAGGGCGGCCTCCCCACGGAAGCCCCTCTGTGTGTCTAGCGTGTGTGCTGCTTCTGCCCAATCCCTGCCTTTCCACTGTGGCTCGAAGCTGCCCGTAGTTAGAGGTGCTTGGGGTGTGTGGAAAGCTGTTGAATGCCAGCTCTCTTGAGAAGGGTGGAACTCAAGGGGTGTCAAATGGTGTCTGTTTTTCTGCAGAGGGAGCAGGGTTTTTGCCTGCAGTCTCACGGCTTTCATTTACCCCATTCTGGGGGGCCCCTCGGGTGCTGGGTGTGTCGGGCTGGCTCTCAGAGTCCTTCCTTCTGTTCTTACCCCATTTCCTTGCTCTCTTTTGACAGACAAGTGGGTGTGGACTCGGATGAACCCTTCGGGGGTCAGGCCCACCCCACGGTCTGGCTTTTCCGTGGCCATGGCCCCGAATCACCAGACGCTGTTCTTCGGGGGTGTCTGTGACGAGGAAGAGGAGGAGAGCCTGGCGGGCGAGTTCTTCAACGATCTGTACTTCTACGACGCCACCAGGAACCGCTGGTTTGAGGGACAGCTGAAGGTAGGGCAACCTCTGAGTGGTATGTGCCGTGGTGCACGGCCCTAACTCGGGTCCCTGCCTCCCTCCAGCACCTTTGAGTGTCGGGGCCCCCAGAGCCCATGAGCTCTCTCAAGAGGGGCGGGGGTTGCGTCTCTGCCTGTGTCCTGGGTGACTAGGCTTGGACAGCCCTTGGTCACGGTCCCCTCAGCCCATCCTGAATGCTGGCAGTGCTGCTGCCTCAGGAGCCACTCTCCCCGGACTGAGGTGCCCGGGACCTCCCTGGCCCTCTGTGTGAGAAGGGTTTGCTGGAGGTCCTGGTGCAGACCAGCCTGTGTTGTTACGACATTGGCGCTCCCCTGGTTTCCAGCAATATCTTTACTATCCGCATGGGCACAGCTGCTGTCCAGGGCCAGCCCAGCGCAGGCACAGCAGTGGGTGACGGTCCCAGAAGGGGATCCCCCAGTTGGCCTCAGGGTCTCCGAGTGTACCAGGTCAACTGGACCCAGAAAGAGCCAAGGAGGGCTGGTCCCTGTTAGTTGCAAAGAGCTGCTCTTGACGCGTGGTGGCACCTGGGCTGGACACTGGGAAAACACGAGGGTTCGTTTCTGGACCCACAGTCCGCCTCGCTCTCTGACTTTAGGAGGAATTACTCCAAGCAGAGTCTGCACAGGTTTCCCCTGTGGCTTTTCTCCAGAGAACGTTTTGACCCCAGCTAGTGTCACAGTTCTCAAACTGTGTGATCACAGGACCCTTGACGTTCCCCGGGATCACGGAGGACCCCAGGGAGCTTTCCCTTTCGAAACTCGTTGTTGCAGATACAGATACAGAGTGGCTCTTAGAAGTCTAGAATGTGAAGCTGACTTTGAGTTGATCTGGAGGTAGTGATCCTTGGAAAATTTGGAAATAACCTGGCAAATGTCACCTCGTGAGTTGGCAGCGCTGTGACAGAAGGGTCCAGACTGACCCCTGCCACACAGCCAGGGAAGTGGGACAGAGAGGGATGGACGGCTGTCCTGCAGGAGGCACCCTGACCTGAGAGCTCCCCTTTAGAAACGTTTGGTGAGGAAGGGCCCCTCTCCGACTCGCCGTTTGTAATAAATGAGCTGTGGCTGTGGGCCTGGCCGTCGGTCTTCCTTGGGAAAGGGGAGGAAGCCCCTCAGCCTGGCTTCCCCAGCCCTGCTGGGAGCCAGCACTGTTGGTGGATTGGGTTTTCCCAAGGTGCGCGTCAGAGCCCGAGGGGCTGGTGCACTGTGTCTGGGGTCTGGTGGGCCTGTCCAGTGAGGACACGCGACGGGAGGTTTTCTCCCCCAGCCCAGGAGTGAATGGCCAGTGCAAGACAGGAGCGTGCTCCTGCGACCGAGTGCCTGCACCCAGGGCAGTCAGGGACGGCGCCCTCCTGGGTCACACACTCCCAACGCTTGTGGGTGGTCCCCGCAAACCGTTGCCTGGCCTCGTGGGCATAGCAGGACCGACCCCTGTCTCGCTGAAGCTGCTGCTCTCTGCTCCCTCGGTCTATTAATAGGGGCCCAAGTCTGAGAAGAAGAAGCGCAGGCGGGGCAGAAGAGAGGAGCCCGAAGGTGGCAGCAAGCTGGCGTGTGGGGGAACTGGCACGCAGGCGCCTGTGGAGGTGGTCAAGGAGGTGGTGGCCGAGGATGGGACCGTGGTCACCATTAAGCAGGTGTTGGCCACCCCAGGCTTGGCAGGGCAGCCCCAGTCTGAGGACGAAGACAGCCTCGAGGAGGCCGGCAGCCCCACACCCGGGCCGTGTCCACGCTCCAACGCCATGCTGGCCGTGAAGCACGGGGTGCTCTATGTCTATGGGGGCATGTTTGAGGCCGGTGACCGCCAGGTCACCCTCAGCGACCTGCACTGCCTGGACCTGCACAGGATGGAGGCGTGGAAGGCCTTGGTGGAGATGGACCCAGGTGAGCCAGGCGACTTGGTACCTCCATGCCTGGGTGGCAAGAGCTCACGGTCATGTGTCGCATCACTCGAAAGCAAGCCCTGCAAGCTGCCCAGAGGCGGCCCGTGCCAATGCTCCTTGCAGGGGCCTGTGCTCCTGCCTCCACGGTCAGACCTGTCGTGGAAAGGAGGGCCCATCCTGGGCACGTCCGTCCTTTGTCCCGGGTGCTGACAGGAGCTACAAGTTCTGGCCGCATAGGACACAGGCGCGTCTGCTGCTCTGTCCACAGCATGCTTTGTTTGTGGGTGGCCGTCCATGCCGGGCCCCGAGGCCCTGGGTCCGAGCCTCCAGCCTTGCTGTCTGACCCAGGGCCCCTCTGCTGCCGTAGTCACATGTCCCCTTTACCCCGACTGCTGCTGGACTTGAGTCACCGTGCAGTTTCTAAAGATCTGAGATGAAAGCAGAATCCACCAATCTAGGGAAAGGTAGTGAACCGTTGGCGCAGGATGTCTGCTGTTTTCTGAGAGCAGCGTGAGCCAGCGTGGAGGGTGGCAGGAGACCCCCTTAGCCAGCCGCTCCCTTCGGGGGTGCTTTTGCATGTTTGCCGTCTCGGGTCTCTGCCTTGATGCCCAGGGGAACACAGTCTGTTTTCTTTGTGGATCTGAAGGGGGTTGGGGAAAAGGAGTTAGGTTTCTTTTTTTCTTTTTTTTTTTTTTCTTTTTTTTTTTTTTGAGGCAGAGTCTCACTCTGTCGCCCAGGCTGGAGTGCAGTGTGCGATCTTGGCTCACTGCAGCCTCTGTCTCCCATGTTCAAAGGATTCTTCTGCCTCAGCCTCCTGAGTAGCTGGGATTACAGGTGCCCGCCACCACACCCAGATAATTTTTGTATTTTTTTTAGTAGAGACGGGGTTTCACCATGTTGGCCAGGCTGGTCTTGAACTCATGACCTCAGGTGATCCACCCACCTGCGCCTCCCAAAGTGCTGGGATTACAGGCGTGAGCCACCGTGCCCGGCCAGGAGTTAGGTTTCACATCATGGTTCTTAAGTAAGAACATGGAATCCCCCCAGTAAGTAGCCACCACCGTCCCGCAGTCGCCCCCGCCGTCCTGCAGCCTCCCCTGCCTGCCCCAGCTGCGCTGACATCTGTGTGTGTTCATTCTGCTTTTGAAGAAACTCAGGAGTGGCTGGAGGAGACAGACTCAGAAGAGGACAGTGAGGAGGTTGAAGGTGCTGAGGGTGGAGACGAGGATGAGGATGAAGACAGCGGAGAGGAAAGCGGTGCAGAGGGCTGAGGTGAGCGGGCTGGAGCTCACGGGCGGTGTGGCTGCTGGGTGTTGGTGAAAAGCTTTTCATGTTTATTGGATTTTTATTAGAATTCAGCTTTGTTCTGTAAATGCCTTGAGGCAAGTTTAAATTCTTAAAAACGTTGGTGTGTGGAGTAATTTCGGCAGCTTGCTGATGAGTGCAGCGTGCCTGTGGGCTCTTCGATGAGATCTTCCCTGAAAACCCGGTGTTCTCTCTACCCTCCCTGCACAGGCCTCCCCCTCGGCTGAATGTGTTTCTCTCTCATTCCTTCCTCCTTGCGTATGAGAAGAGCCCCCTCCAGGGGCGCCTGCAAGTGCTGTGCCCACGTCCGCCCGGGACCCAGCCGTGTTGGGTGAGGCTCTCGGGGCCAGCCTGTGCCCTGACACACAGGAGAGAGCTGAGGGTGGGTGGCCCAGGCCAGGGCGTGAACTTTCTCCCATGATTTAGTCTCTGATGCGGCGCTGGGCCAGAAGTTCAACTGAGTGCAGTGCGGGTGGATTCCCTTAGCAGCCTGTGTGTTGTGTAAAATAAATTGGACTTGAAACAAGACCACCGCGGAGGTTGTCTTCTGTGCGGCCCAAGGCACACCGCAGTCTTCCTGGGGCCTCTGCCCCGGGCCAGGGCTGGCCTAGGGCCAGACTGCCCCACACTGGCGGGTGGAACCTTCGACACGAAGGACCCTGGAGAAGCAGGTTTCTGCGCCCGAAGCCCGGAATATGCTGTGCTTTGTGAGCCTTTCCCTCTGCAGAACCAGAAGAGGGCCCTGACTGCCCAGCCATCTTCACACTCGGGATCAGCCTTTGAAGTCTGGAAACTGAAAAGCAGCCCAGGGCCAGCGCACACCTTCCCCGTTCTCGTTCACGTACGGCACCGCTGGCTGGCTTCACACGGGGATCTCCTGGTGGGGGTCCCTCGTGTGCAGCGGCCTCACTCCTGGGAGCCCCCGTGCCGCCGCATGGTCTCTGGTGAGGCCCTGGTGGTCCCTGTTGGGTTTAGAGTTTAGGATTAGCATTTGCAAAGTGACAGGATGGGAGGCCGGAGGGCAAGGGCTCCCAGCGTTCCCACATGGCTGCCACCAGGTATCTCCGGCCAGCTCCTCCTGGCTCCCGCGCTGCAGCGCCCTTGCCCCCGAAGGCTGTGGTGCGCTAACCCCCACCCGAGGCCTGCTCCAGTCCAAGACTGAAGGCCAGTTCAGATTTGCACAAGTGGGTCAAAAGTTGAGCACTGAAACCACACCCGGTGCAGTTTTGTGGGTATCTTAAATATTTTGAACAGTGGGAATATAGGATCCTTAGCTTTCTGTAATGGGCCGACATAACTGTGGTCCCATTTCTTATCTGGGAGTTGAAAACGGGTGGTGGGGAGACTCCCCTCCTGGCGGAACCAGTGTTGAGCAGAGAGGACTAGAAGCTGACTTGGCAGCGAGCACCTGTGAGCACCTCCCTGCTCCCTTGGCCGATTCGTCCTCATGGCTCCAGGCGGGCTCAGGAGTACCTGGGTCACCGTGGGGCAGTGGCTTCAGAAGCGTCATCTCAGGATCACCTCAGGGGCACTTGGCCAGCTCTTCCCCAGCAGGGGAAGAGCTCCCTGGTGCAGCCAGGTGTTCAGGAGGCCTCGGCGGGTGGGTGGCACTTGAACTGGCCCCGAGGGCCCTGCCCACTGCCATGGGTGTGACCTCACTTCAGGCTCCGAGCACTGCCTGTTTCCTGGTGGGGACACCTGTCTGGTGCATCCGGATGTGTGGGTGGCACTGCCGATGGGTGAGGCTGCAGGCGTAGCCCCCCTGGAGGGCTGCAGCTCGTGTGTGCGTTGTGCCGGACCCCCCGCCGACCCCGAGGGCTGCAGCTCATGTTTGTGGTGTCAGGCTTTGGTGGCCGGTTTGGGCACTTTGTCTCGAGTGCGGGGCAGGCAGGGTTCTTTCCTCACGCTCTCAGCTGAGCTGGTTGGGAGAGGCTCGGGCAGGGCTGAGAAGCCGGAGTGCAGGCAGCAGCGTCCCCGCCCGCACAGGCTCTGCGGCTCTGGCCCTTGTCCTGAAGATGGACCCCGTTGTGTGGCCAGTTCTTTCTTCCCTCGTGCTCTTGGAGGAAGGAATGGAAAGTTCTTGTTGGCTTCAATGCAGTTGTCTGTTATCAGAGATTTTCTTTCAGAGGAGCTTGTAACTAATTAGATGAGATTCCAAGGAAAAAGATACTTTTGAATCAACCAAGTTGAAAGAAATATGACAGCAGCCCTGAGGAAGAAACTTCTTGTACACTTTCTTGTACAGAAAGCATTTTGTTTTTGTTGCTAAAGATTTGATTTGAGTGAAAGATGCTGATCAGAACCAGTGGGGATCAGACAGACAAGCTCCCAGCATGGAGTGGCTGCCACGGCCGTGAGGAAAACAGCAGCGCCCCTTCAATGTGGAACCGCGGGAGACGCAGAACGCAACACAGGGTGGTGGATTCCCGTGCAGAGCTCTGCCTGCCCCACGGGCCTGTAGTCTGCTTTGTCTGCTGGAGCCCAGTTTATTGAACCACTTGGTGACCAGACAGCCGCCATAGGGCGTGAGCAGCCAGCATGAAAGCCCAGGGCCTCTGTCTCCCGGGAGCTGCTGGCACAGAGCGTCTGGGACACGCCATACTCGGTGCCACATTTTCCTCCAGTTCCTCGGTGTGGTGAGCTGCTGGCTGTTAGGAAGGCTTTCCCTCAGCTCCGGCCCTCCCACACGGCCCCCGGACCCCAGACTGCAGGGTGGGCAGGCATGTCAGGTGAGGCGCTCTGGCCGGCCCGCTTGGCAGCAGGGCCACAGCTGCTCGCAGGGCTTTGTGGAATTTCGAAGGATGAATCATCTTGTTCTCCATTCTCCCCCTGCTGCCCCTGCGCGCCATGCTCTGTGTGAGGATGAACTGGAGGGACGGGCCATGAGCGGTGGCTTTTTTCGTGGTTGGGGCGGGAGGTGTTGGGTGGAATGAACATCAAAGGAACTACCCGGTGAGCTTAGAAATCCTTGCCAGGCGGTTAGTTTGTGTTTGTTTTTAGACAAGAGTAGTGTTGACTGCAGTTTGACATCTGATTTTTTTTTTAATTGAGTTGGTACAAGCAGGATGTCATTGGCTAGGTGACAGTTACAGAGTCACTGAGGGACAAATGCCAAGATGCCTGTTGGTGAGAGAGACCCTCTCCGGGGCTTTCCAGAGGGGCCTCCTTCCACGTGACGTTCAGGTAAGGAGGTGAGACCCGGCGCTGGACGTGGCACTCGGGTGTTGCAGTGAGGAGGTGGCGCCATGTGCTGGATGGCTTCCATCAGAGAAGAGTCTGCTTTCTTCCAGAAGGAGCAGGGGATGGTGGTTCCCCAGCCCAAAAGGAAAAGGGGCCAAGCTCTAGCTGTGATCACGACCTCAGCCTGCCTGCCTTTGTGCGTGGGAAGAACTTGCTGGTGACCGCTGCTCTCCCGGGCAGTGTAAGAGTGTTGAGTGGAGGCCCGTGGGCGCTGGAGGCCCATCTCGTTTTCATAACCCAGACGGCTCCCAGCGCAGGTTGCGGTCACCTCCATTTCTCTTTCACGGGAGAGCTACAGCAATGCCATCTGGGGCCTGGCCACGCCTGGTCACTGGGGTCCTGAACGGTGGTGTCCCGAGGCACACAAGCAGTCCCTGCTGGATGCTGACGCACTGTCAGGGCCAAGGGCCACAGTGCAGGTACCACGGCGACCTGGCTTCCCTGAGTTCAGCTCATGCCCCTTGTTTTCCTTGTCTCAACCTTCAGAGCCCTTCCAAGCCCCCACTGGCTGCAGCCCACCCAGGGACCCACATGTAGAGGCTGGACTCAGACATCACTGAGGTGTGAGAGGCGCAGGTTTACAAAACTCTGGCTGGGAAGAAAGAGATTGAGTAACCGCTCCCTGAGAAACAGAAACGGGGACATTTAATTACATGAACGCGCGCATTTAAAAACCGCCTGTGCACTCCCGGAGGGCAGAGCCTGCCTCTCTGGTGATTTTTGTGTCCCCCATTCACTTACAGGCTGTGACAAACCTCGTGCCCACACTGCCTGCACTGCCGGGAGACTCAGGGCTAGGGGAGTCATGCCCCGGCCACCACTGCCGGGAGACTCAGGGCTGGGGGAGTCATGCCTCGGCCACCACTGGTGAGCCAGCGAGACTGAAGACCCCGCGCATGCTGACCCCGGGACGCCACGGAACTCACTCGAGATTCCTGCTCACAGCACGTTTCCTGCTCGGAAGCCAGGAGAGCCTCCACCTGCCACCCAGCTCTGTCCACGTGTCCATCACACAGCTCTGCAGCAGAAGGAACTTCAGTAAAGACACTGGTTTGTAATGAGACAAGCGTTTCAGTGTCACACGACATTGTTTATTACTAAAAGGAGCAGAATTTCTCTTTAATCTTGACAGTGTTGCTTGCTTTCGTAACAGTAGGATTTAAACTGTTACGTTCATTTAGGAAGACTATTTGATTTTCATTTTGTAAGTAACCAAGCTATCTTTCCAGCTTAAAAACAAAGAAAAAAGGCTCAGGGTAACTTTTAAAACCACTTCGTCAATAAGAGAAGTTCTGTTTTTGTCATTGCACGGAATGATTGTACACAGTGTTAGCAGACAGTTCACATGCGCTGGTCCGACTTGGAAGGAAACGCAGGTTAACACCGTTTTCTGTCCGAGTTCACAGAGGTGTTTGCAGCAGGCTCAGTTGCTTCCGCAGCTGGAACGAGGGTACCTCTCCCGCGTGGCTCCCCTGAGCCGAGAGGCCCCTGAGGGTTTTTTCTCCACTGGGCTCTGGGGAGGGGGTTTCTGTGGAAATGGCAGATGGTGCGCATGAGCAGAGTCCTGCTAGAGAGGTCAGCTCAGCGTCCAGGAGGGAATGCCATCAGCAGAGTGCCTGTGCCCGAGGCAGCCACCGACGTGCCTGGGAAGGTGCTGCCCGAGAAGTCTGCTCTGATGTGGCCACACTTGGACATGCGGGCTCTGCAGAGGCCCATGCGAGAAAGCCGGGGGTTCCCAGGCTGTGGGCGCAGGACGGGCCAGGCACCACCCTGCAGGGCCCACTCCCCTGCCCCCGCACCCTCACACCCGTCTTTCTCTCTCAGCCTGACCCCAGGGCCTGGGAGTCCCTGGCAGACCGGCCCTCCTTGCCCAGCAGTGGCCGCCCTTTACGGACTGGGCGCCTGGCAGAGCCGCTGTGGAGGAGTTGGTTGTCATGGTCGGGGGAGGCAGCCCTTGGGCTGGGTGCCGTTGGTGGTCAAGGTTGAACCCATATCCGGTGGAATCTCCTGGTCTGTTCCACACACAATTGTGCGGGAAGCTCTGGAACCCGAAGGCTGTTCTGATCTCGGGTCACAAGTTCTCACAGCAGCCTGGGGTCACCAGGGACTAGACCCAGCATTAGGCTTTTTAGGGAGCTGCCTGGCTGTTGGGCTGAGCTTCATTGCAGGCCCAGGAAGATGACCAAGAAAGGCAGAGCAGAGCCCCGTCAGCCACTCCCTGGGCTGGAAGAGGCTTCCTCGGTATGGATGGCATCTGTTAACAAGCAGTGGTGGTTTGGCCGGAGGCCTCTGTGGGGCACAGACATGGCGTGAAGGATGGGAGATGGGTGTGCACGCTTGGGAGGACAGGTGGGTGGCATTGGCCTGAGCAGGTGGCGCAGGCGCACGAGAAGGGTGTGTCTGAGACAGGATGTTTATCCCGAAGGCCAGGAGTGGACGAGGCGGACGAGTGGCCGTGAGGTAGGCGTGTGAGGTTGGCGCGTGAGGTTGTTGCCTGGTCCGCTCCACCACCCCGGAAACCCAGCAGCCTGGGCCTAGCACCCAGACACACACGGAGTGAGCTCGTGCCCAGGCTGTGACCTGTCCCCGTCACGGGGCCGCTTGCTTCTCCCAGGCTTGGGAACAAGCTGGCATAGAACGTTGTGGCTGCATTCACAGCCATTCACAGCTGAGGCACTTCTACTGGGGGGTTCATGAAGAAACAGACTTAAGAAGCGTTTATTTGTTCCTAATGGGCGGGCCGAAGTGTGGGAGGAGCATTCAGCTTTCCAGAGCACGGCCTCGCCTGTCCTGAGCGCCCTGCGACCCTGTTGCTAGCCTGGGGTGCTGAGGTCCTCTGCTCTGGGGGCGCTGACTGCCCCTCTGCAGCCAGCTGGTCCCCGCCTCTTCTCATGGGGAGGCGCTGGCCTGCAGGGCCTTCGTGGTTTGCCAGAGACCCTTGTTGCGTCCCTTTCCAGCACCCACCCCCAGCCCGCTGTGTGTTTCGTAGTTCATTTTCCAGGCAGGGGACGCGTAGTGAAAATACAGCCTGGCTTTTTTTCTTTTCAACGATGGCAGCTGCACTTTTTCTCGCTTGTTTTGAAGGCTGAGCTGGCAACCTCCTTGGCAGTTGGGGACAGTTGCTTCCTCCGTTTCTGCGTACTGCCTGCCTCACCTGACACACAGCCTGGGCGTGAGAGAAGCCAACCAGGTGCCTGAGCTGACTCCCTCCACCTTCCAACCTCCAATCTCTTCTCTTCCTCCATCCTCCTCCCTCCAGTCTCCTCCATCCACCCTCCTCCCTCTGCCTTATCTGGAATCGGAGTCCTGGTCCTGGGCTAGAGGCAGACCCTGGCCCGGGAGAGGTTCTCAAGGCACTGTGGGAGGGCAGCGTCATGATGTCCTGAAGCTTGCTGCGCCCGGTGCTGTCAGCCGGCTGAAGGAAGAAACGGTCACAGCACCCACAGCTATGGAAGGTGACGTCCGAAAATCTGTTAGGCACCTTGATGTCAAGTTTCCAAGACCAAAGGCAAGAATAGTCGAACCAAACTTAGGAAAAGTCCGAGAAACTGAGCATGACCTAGAAGAGGCAGATGGCCCTTCCCCTCCTCTCCTGCCGAGCATTCTGTCGCACATACAACGTGAAATCCACTCTGTCCTGTGAAGACTGAGGGGAGGTCTTGGATGTGCTGTCCGGGGCCACCACAGGTCCCAGGGCCTCTTTACTCCCACGTGTTCAGCTGACGATAAAACTTCCCGGGGAAGGAGTAAAGGACAATCAAAAACCTGAACTGAAAAAGTATGAAAAACATTTCATTTCCCTCGGGTTCTCCCCACTAGGTCTGCAGTGCCTTGGGGGTGACTGATGGCCCTCAGTGAGACCGTGTGGCTGTGTGATTCTGAAGGTGAAAAGGAGCAGGTGTGGGTAGAGCCAGGGGCGTGGTTAGAGCCTGGAGTGTGGACACCCGGTGGACCGCTGGCCCACGGCCTGGCTTGGGGCCTCGCAGGGGAGCGAGTTGAGCGCATGCGGGGAGGGCCCGTCATTCTACGATGTGTATCTTTTTGTTTTTGTTTTTGAGACGGACTCGCTCTATCGCCCAGGCTGGAGTGCAGTGGTGCGATCTCGGCTCACTGCAACCTCCGCCTCCCAGGTTCAAGCGATTCTCCTGCCTCAGCCTCCCAAGTATCTGGGACTACAGGCACCTGCTACCACGCCTGGCAAATTTTTGTATTTGTTTTAGTAGAGATGGGGTTTCACCATGTTGGTTAGGCTGGTCTCGATCTCCTGACCTTGTGATCCACCCGCCTCGGCCTCCCAAAGTGCTGGGATTACAGGCGTGAGCCACTGCGCCCGGCCCTGCCCAGCTTCTCTACATCACCACCGTCTTGTCAGTTAGCTCAGCTCAGGCATTGCACACCTAATCTGTATCTTTGGGAATCCTGTGAGCTAATGGTTCTAGATCCAAAATGATGGATAAAGAGAGGGTTTCAAGTTCCCGAAGTTATCCAGGCACATTCTGTGCGCTACTGAACTTCAGAAAGCACCAGTCCATCCATTGTGCAGAGTTTGGTCAACGGGCCAGCCATGGGCACACACAGGTTCACCAGAGACCCCGGGGCAGAGGGTCTCTTCCAGCGCTTCCAGGACAGGGCTCATCTGTTCCTGGGCCAGGGGTGGATCTGTTTTGCAGGTTTGCAAGGGTGGGGAGACGCCAGCCTGACCTATGGGCTGTCCATGCCCACCCCTCACAGACCATGCTGCCATCCGGAGGGGATGCCACTTGCTCCTGGCCTCTGGGATGCACAGGTAAAGCATGGAAGAAGCTGTTGGGGAGGAAAATGGCTCTCACCAGGCTGCTCTTGGGCTAATGAAAACTCACCAAATTCTCCATGCAGCAGCAGCCAGCCCGGCACACGCTGTCCTGCCCTGCCCGACTGTGGAGGTGAGCCGGTCCCCCTGGGCCTGGGTGGAAGGACTGTGCGCCTGTCAGGGAAGGCCGAGGCTCTGGACAGGTGGGAATCAGTCTTCTCCTTAATCACCCCATGTGGAAACCAATTAAAGATTCGATTCTCTCAGACCCAGGGCATTTTAGCCTTGGTTGAATCCTGCTGGAATTCACAGGGAAGTGGTTTTGCCCTGTGCCCTTGCTGCTAGAAGGCAAGGGGCCAGCCTCAGCTTGGTTTTCTAGGTTGTGTTACGGCAGCAGCTGACGGCCCCTCGGCCTGGATCTGCACAGCTTCGCTCAGGGACACCTGCCTCCGTGCATGTCTCATGGTGTGAATGTGTCTCCTGCTCACAGGTACCATTTTGTGTCATGCAGTTACTGGAATGTACAAAAGCAGCTGTGGTCTTTGCAAAGAGTTGCAGACAATTACAAAAGCCATCTCCCAGCATGGGTGGTGGTGAGAGCTACAAAGAGCAGGAGTCTTTATTTGGTTCACTTCCGGTCTGCAGCAACCACTTGATATTAAAAACGGAAAAGATGTACAAAAAGATGTCACATCCTTTTAGAAAGCGACATCATCAGAAACGTATGTGACCTTCAGTCTTCAGTCCTCCCTCCCTCTCCTGTGCCGCCCCCAGACCAGGCTGCGAGAAGGAACGGGGAGTGAACATATAACGGAAAACAATAAAACTGAATTTAACTGGAACATGCTCTAATCTTTAGTTTATTTCTGGTTAAAAATATAGCAATCCAGTGCAGTGTAGTAAAGAAGTCTGCTCGAAAGGTAGCAGAGAAACAGCTAAACATAAGCAAAGCAAGGCAGAGTCCATAAGACAGGCTGGCCCCAAGGCGACTGGATGGGGAATCCCTGCAGTGCCTCCCCGGGCACAGGGGTCCTGCGTATGGCCGTGCCCGGACCCCTCAGGCACGTCCATGCACACGAGGGCCAGGGGGCACTCGGACATCCTGGCAAACCTTGTTCTTTTGAGTGATGGTGTGACCCTGGTGAAGGCAGAAACATAAGGAACCTGTTTTTGTTGGACTGAAACAAGTTACATTGTACTTTTTCGGGGGTTGGATATGCTACAATTTCTCAGGAAGTTTCAAGCCACTGGGTTTGAACCGCATTCCGGTCTTGGGACCTGGCCCACTCTGGTGTAGCACTGAGGCATCTGGAAGGAATATGCATATCTGTTAGGGGAAGTTGAGGCAGGCACAGTACAAAGATGTGAACACCCGTGGTGGTCAGTAACCATGGGAGAAGGCGTCCTTTAGGGCCCTTACTCCTGGGGACACGGAAGCCCATGTGTCCACCCTGCACGCCAAGTGCACACACCCAGAGCCCTGGCGTGAGGCCGACTCCACGGCACGCCCCTCGGCTTCCGTGCTTAGCTGAGCTCAGGCAGATTGGAGTGGGCCCCGGCTTCCCTGGGGTCTGGTGGGGGAAACGGCCGAATGGGGCCCACGGTGAGTGGGCAGCAGAAGAAAAGGGCTTTGCTTTAAAACTCGGTGTGGGGAGTCGGCTTCTCACAGAAGGCCGGGGGCAGTGCCGAGAAGAGGGAAGGACCTGCATCCGTCTCACAGGGAGGAGGTGGCCGACCCCTCCCCTCCCTCAGGTGTGCAGCACAGATCTCACACAGAAAAAGGCCGGGCTACTGCCCGCTGGGGTGGGCCACCCTGCCCCACGTCTCCCGCCCGTACTTGTCACCCGTCTGTTCTAGACAGAGGAAGCAGCGAATCCACTTCTCCAAGCTCATGTCGACGGGAGCCAGGCCTGCTGCTCAGGGGGCGCGGGGCTGAGGCTCTGCCCCGGGCTGCCCTCCAGCCACACCCAAGGAGGGACGTGTGACCACGAGGACGACGTCCACTGTTACCACTGATGGGCCGGGACCCCTTGTTTCCACGTGGAGCCGGAGGGGCGGCGTGCTGGCCTCCTTCTGCCATGCCACACAGCAGAGTGTTACACAAGCAAAGAATTTTGGCTAAAATCCAAAAAACATTACCCAGAAAAAAAGGCAAACTGTGAGTGATACCCAATCATGTGGTTCTTCTGAGAGAGGACTTGGGAGTCGCTGGGCTGTCCGAGTTGCGGTCTTTCCCTTCTTGTGGTTTTGCTTTTAATGTCCCCTCTTCCTACCCTTTCTCTATTTTTGCTACCGCGACAGTCTCATCAGATGAAAAAGTTAATAAACAGAATGGCGACTCCGATGTTGAGCAGGATCACCATCGCCACCAGGATAGGAGCCGAGCCCTGGAAGAGAGCGAGGGGAAAGGTGAGCGACAGCCACGGGGGCTCTGCCTGGGCCACCGCGGCTCCCACCCACGTCTCTTCACCAAACTGGCAGACCCTGGGGGTGGAGGTGTATAGGAGGATGTCTGAAACAGTTGGACACCAAAGGCCCACCGGAACCTGAGCCTCTCCAAGTCCAGACTGGGGAGGAAACCACTGGCCTGTAAGGCTGAGGCTGCTGGTCTTGGAATTCCCTTGCAGCCCTGAGATCCTGCATACCAGCTCTCCCCGGTCCCTTTGGAGAGAACCACCCTGGCCTCTAAGTAAACGTCTCAGTGCGTGCTGCATGTGTGCCAGTCAGCAGGTTGCTCCTGCTCTGTGGAACTGGGACCACTGTGATGAGAACCTCAGAAGCCCCCGCATGGCTGCCGTGGTCAGTGTCAGATGCGGCCCAGCAGAGAGGGCCCTGGGACTCAGCAGAAGCCTCCCAGTGGGTGAGCACAGCTTCCACTGGAGGGCTGTGTCCAACTGGTCCAATTGCAAGCTGCCTCGGACTCGGGTCACAGTCCTGAGTGCTGCTGCCACCACCTCCCTGAAGTGGCTCACGAGTCCTCAGCCTCTGCCAGAGCCCGAAGTGCCAGGCTCCCCCTTCAGCCGCACAGTCCGGGCACTTGGACCAAGCTGCCACCTTCCCTATGCTTGGTGGGGCCAGGCAGGACGCGTCTCGCACCAGAGTCTCTTCCTGGGGCGCCCCTCTGCAGTGATTCTCGCTGTCCCGCACGCCACTGTCTCAGGCTCACACCAGGCAGGGCTGAGAGGCAGTGTGGCCCCTCTGGGAAGCCCCCTGCCCCTGGGAGGGCAGGGGTGGGTGCCGCCCTATAGCTACAGTACCTGCTGCACAGGGAACGGGTGCCTCCTGGAAGATGGCCCCAGTCCAGGAATGGCAGGGGATACCCACTCCAGCCTTGCCCAGGGTCTGCTTCCAGAGGACACTTGCCCTGACCCCCACCCCTCCCCACACTCCGCCTCTCACAGCTGCCTGGAAGGAGATGCAGACCCCACTCAGGAAAGAAGCTGCATGGGGACCTGCCCACGGCAGGAGGCTGCTCGGAGAGCCCGGTCCACTCAAAACTTTGCGTGCACACACATTCCCAGCAGCAGGAATCAACAGTCACGAAGTGGAAGCAAAGCCAGCTGTCTGGTGGCAGAGGAACGCAGCCAGCAAAACGGGCCATGCAACAGCAGACGCCACAGGGACGGGTGCAGGAGTGAAGCCAGGCGCCAGGACCCGGCCAGAGACAGAAAGACAAGTCTGGGAGCTAGGGGAGGGGACAGCAAGTGCCTGCTTCATGGCCCTGAGGTTTCAGGTGATGGAGCTGATCTAGATAGAACAGGAGGTAACGGTTGTACAACTCAGAATACACTCAAATCCCTGACTTGTACCCTGTGGCCAGGTGAAGTGAACAGTAGAGCTGAAGCTGCACAAAGAACAGCAGAAATCCCGAATGAAGTCAGCCCTCCAGGGCCACACGCTCAGAGCAGTGCCTGACGCATGGGAGCTACGATGGGCTGACAGCGGCCTGCTCTGGTCTCCCCGTGCAGGAGGGATATGGACGAGGGGCCACAGCCTTGCCAGCATTCCCTCTGGGGACATCAGCCTGTGATCCCCTTGCCTAGCCTGGATGCCACATCCCACGGGGGAGAAGCAGCCTCCTGCTGGAGTGTCTGGCTCAGGGGCCCTTTCATCTCCTGGGTCAGCTTCATCGTTTCCCAGGCTGTGCCCCCAGTGAAGCAGCATCGTAGCCAGCATTGAAGATCCTGGTTCCAGCACCTAGGCTGGTCTTCCCTGGGCACCCACTTGAGCAGGTGGCCCAAAACAGCCATTGCCTGGGGCACTAGGAACCCATCACACCCTCAGCCCTTCCCAGCCTTCCGGCCCCGTGGCAGAGGCCCTGCCTGGAGAAGCTGTGGCCCCTCCTCCTCCTGTCCTGCCCACACCTGGGTGCCCACCTCCCCTCCCTGTGGTCTCCAGGAGCTGCCCCCCATCTGCCCTGGGCAGCACTGCTCATCGTGGCCCCATCTGGGGCCTGGGCAGGCTCTAGCCACTCCTGCGTAAGCACGGTTTCCTCGGGAGGCCCCTGCCGACAGTCACTCAGCACGGCAGCAGGTGGGCGTACTCGCCTCTGCCTGGCCCCAGCTGGTGGTTTTCCATTTGGATTTGGGGATGAGCAGCCAATGAGCCTGTCTCCTTCCCATTAAACGTGAAAGAAAGACGTCTAGATGCCATCCTCAGGTCTCTCACAGCCCTGCCGGGCTCTGCACCACACCTGGCAGGGGCACCTCCTGCTGTGTCCTGGGAATCAGCGCCCAGGCCTGAGCGCCTCTCCTCCCACTGGGGACTGGAGCCCTCATGCCCTAGAGACACTGGCTTGAGAAACTTTTTAAGATGGAGTCTTGCTCTTGCCCAGGCTGGAGCGCAGTGGCATGATCTCAGCTCACCACGGCCTCCACTTCCTGCCAGGTTCAGGAGATTCTTGTGCCTCAGCCTCAAGTAGCTGGGATTACAGGCACATGCCACCGGGTCCGGCTAATTTTTGTATTTTTAAGTGGAGACGGGGTTTCACCATGTTGGCCAGGCTGGTCTCGAACTCACCACCTCAGGTGATCCACCTGCCTCGGCCTCTCACAGTGCTGGGATTACAGGTGAGCCACCCTGTCTGGCCAAGAAACTTTTTGAAAAGTTTGCTCCACAGACAAGCTGAACCCCAGTCAACAATGGGCTTTGTGAACTGTACCCCTGGGGCTGCAGCTCAGAGAGGAGGATCCTCAGAGGGTGAGGTCCTGCCCAGGGAGGCACCTGCAGCCGTAGCAACACCAAGCCAACCCCCTCCACAACCTCCCCGCCCATCAGGGACCTGAGGCACGGATGGTAGTGGAGGTATGGACACAGCGAGGGCCTCCACTCAACCGGAGAGAAAGCCAGCTCTCCGAGCGCTCTGCACCAGGGGCAGCGCCTGAGCCCGGCTTTCCGTGCCATCTTGGCCTCGGGTAGATACACTGTGAGTCTTGGGTGTGTGACAACTTGGTTGTGCCAGGCCAGCCCGCAGCGGGGCAAAGCCCCACCATCCCAGCTAGGAGGAAGGGCTGGGTGTTAGTCGGCCTGCAGTGGGGGAGCAGGATGGAGTGGGGTGGTGAGTGGCACCTCTTCTGCCCCAGTCCTGGCCATGCTCTCGCCAGGAAGCAGATATGCCCGCTGTGGGCGAGGGCATGGCTGCCTGCAGGAGGGAGGCTCCTGTCTACCCGGCCATCCCCCTACCTTGGACCTCCACCATCAGGTCATATCTGTCATTTCACCCAGAGGGAAACTCAGCCAGGACCACAGAGTTCAGTCACCGGCAACACTGTAGGGAGAACCTGTGCTTCCGTCCCACGGGACTCTGCCCTGAATTGCCAGGGCCCCATGCAGGCCAGAATCCCAGGCCCAGCTGTAGCCAGTGGTTCCCAGGACCTCTGGCCTGTGAGCTCTGCAGCACGTGGCTGTTGGTGGGCTGGGAATGGAGGGGGATGGCCAGAAGACAGCCCCCCAGACCCTGCTGGTGGCCCAGAGGGGACACTGCAGAGAGCTGCACCCCCGTGAGGGGTGACACTGAAGGCACCCAGCCCAGCCTGGCACCCAACTGCCCTGACATCTGTCCCCTGACATGGATGCTGGCTGGCACAGGGATGTGCCTGCTTCCCACGGATGGGACCTGGAACAGTGCTTAGGAGTGACCACGCCTCTCCGCCCCATCTCCCCTCACAGACCTGGCAGAAAACACAGCTCCGACGGTGTGGGGAGGGAGACGGGGAGGGAAACCTTGTTTGCACCAGCACCAGGTACCTCAGCAGCCACCTCCAAGGAGCTCAGCTGGCTTCCTCCAGCTGGGCGGATGGGACGTGATGCTGTGGCTCCCAGACCAGCCCCAGCCGGAGCCCGGGCAGGACCAGGGCAGCATGTAGCACCCTGGGTGTCCCACAGCGAACTCGCCCCTGACGCTAGCTTGGCACTTGTCCCCAGCTTGTGCACTGACCCCAGGGAGTTTCATTTAAAAGCACCCAAAAGTGCCAGTGTATTAAGCAGGCTAAAAAGAGAACCCGTCCCTACACTTCCCACCCTGCCCACTGCTTGGCTGTTACTAAAATAACCGCGCGCGCACAGCCACGCACACGTCTCCGGCTGCAATGGGGAAAATCAGGTTGTAAGTGTGAGCTGGTATTTTGGTCCCAGCAGGAGCACAGGGGCTGTTCTCTGTGGGCATTTGGGGAAGGGGGAGGCCTTTTAGGAACCCGACAGCAGGACAGACAGACGTCTGCAGTGGTACCAAGGAGAGGCAGAAACGGACATTGCTGCCCAGCAGGATGTGCCCCTTCAAAGGAGTGTCACGTGGTGACTCCTCTAGGGGTGGGGCTGGCAGAAGAAAACCACAGCTCCCCTAGGTCACGGACAGGGGCAGACACCGACGCCTGCTGCAGCATCAACAATAAACCTACCGATGGCCCCCTGCCCGCCTCACGTGCCCTGAGCACCCCACGCAGACAACCCCCTGCATCCTCACACCCAAGGGGCAGACGGGCTTGCAGCACTTCTTTTCAGCACCAAGCACTGCCTGGGCAGCCATGGGCGAGCAGAGCCCTGCTGGGGTGAGGGCCTGGCCGTGCACAGATCCCACGTAGCCACCATCCCACAGCCCTTCATTCCCTATGGAAGCAGGGTGGGATTCGCACGGGGAGGGTCCCTTCAAGGGGGGCCAGCCCTGTGTGAAGCACCAAGACCCCCAGCCTCACACACTGAGCCTAGCCCAGGACCCCCAGCCTTGCACCGAGCCTAGCCCAGGGGACGCTGTTCTTCCCTCCAAGCCACCTGCCCTGGAGGAGCGAATCTGGGGTTGGGGGCAAGGGGTGCTGGGTGAGGCTCAGGGGGGCCTCCTGGGAGCTGGCCCGAACCTCAACACCCCCATGGATGAGAGAAACCTGGACTGGCAGACCCCCCACCCTGGGGTGTCTGACCTGACTCCCAGCCCCAGGCCAGCCCCGCCCCCAGCTATTTCTAGGTCTCTGGGTTCCTGTCCAGGACACAGGACACTCAAGTGGTCATCTCACGGTCCAAGGCCCAAGGCCGCTGACCAGGGCACAGACTGCTGAGCAGCTGGGGTTGAGCAAGTTGCGGGACTGCAGGCTCCCATGCTGCCTAGAGGTCAGGAGGTTCCTGTGCTTTCTGGACAGCCTGGGGGTAGCCCTCTCCTGGAAAAAGGTGTGATACCTGCCCCCACCTAGCTTCCTAGGGGATGGTCCCAGCTTCCCAGATAAAGTCCCAGTGACCTGAGGGCAGCCGCTCCCAGCTGTACCCCAGCCCTACTCCACCCCTGGAGAGGAACAGGGGAGCAGCGACCTAGCTGGAAACTCAGGAACCCCAGGTCAGCGGAGAGGCAGATGTCGCCTCCACTGGCATCAGCCCGGTGGCCGCCCACTCACCGTACTGGGCTTGAGCTCATCCCCATTCTCCTCGTCCGACTCTAGAGCGACAGGCAAGGACTTCTGGGGCGGGGAGAAGGTCAAGTCCCAGCGCAGCAGCCGGGGCTCGGCCCCGCCCAGCCGCAGGCTCGCCAGTTTCTGCACCGCGGGCTCCGCGGAGGAGGCCGGCCTGAAGTTCTCCTTGTTCTGGGCCTTGGACCGCAGTCTCTGCACCGCGAAGCCCCGGTCCTCGGGGCGGTGGTCGTCCCCCGAGCCCCGGCAGGCGCCGCCCTTGCCGTAGCGTCTTTTCTGGGGCTGCGCCTCCATCCTCAGCAGGGGCTTCATCTCCATCCGGTAGTTGCTCAGCTTCTCCTCCTGCAGCTCCAGCAGCCGGGCGCCCCCGGGGCTGTGGTTGCCGACCCGGTGGTGGGAAGTCCACGTGAACACCGGGGGCGACTCCGTCCGCCGCTCCCGCGGCTTGGGGTTCCCGGGCTGCTTGCGGCCCGACCCTCGGGAGCGGAGATCATCCACGGGCAGGCCGCCGCGCAGGGCACCGG
>NW_012121376.1:2567202-2577578 GCF_000951035.1 Colobus angolensis palliatus
GCCCCAGCTGCTGCGGGCGCAGTCCCCGGCCCGGCCCTCCAGGAGCATCTGGATGTCCCCACCCCGCTCCTCGTCCACTGACACCTGCCGCGAGAAGTGGGCGACCTTGTTCCTGGCGGCGGGCGCGGGCGGCGGGGTGGCCGCGGGGCTGGCAGGGAAGCTCTGCAGGGGGCTGTCGTCGGGGGTCAGGTCGGAGGGGGTGGTGCCCTTGCGGTACAGCTCGGGGCTCTCCTGCTGCAGGGGCGTCCCGGTGGACAGCACCTCGATGTCATCACAGGAGGTCTGACGCTTCGGCCTCTGGTACTCCAGCCCTGTGTGGGGAAACAAGACGACACCGGGGGGTGTTACCCCGCACGCTCTGCAGCAAGGCCGCGGTCCCGGCGCCAGGCGGACACTCTGGGCAGCAGAGGTGCTTCCCACTCACCCAAAGGCTGCAGGCAGGGGAAGGGAACTGGGGACCGTGGCTCCCAAAGCTCTCTGGGGGACCCCTGTGGTCCCCACCCCACAGACACTTGGAGGGAGACCGGCTGGGCTCAGGCATGACAGGAGGGGCGGACAGCAGCTCCCACGCCACAAGGGAGACCCAAGGCTCAGAAAGCGCGTGAGGACGCTGGGGTGTGGACCCAGGTCCCACCGACCCTGACTCGCCTGTCCTGAGGGTGAGAGGAAGCCCCTCACCCTGGCTGACCACCTGCCTGGGGAGGCCGAGCTGTCACAGCAAGGCTGCTGACACCCATTACCGCCCGGGACTGTGTCTCAGGGTGCTGGGACAGTCTTGCTGAGAAACAGCCAATGCCGGGGCCAGCATGAGAGCCCAGGAGCCGGCTTCCCGCCCCACCTTTAGAGGCTGATGGGGCTTCGAGTCCTAGGGCGGGGCTCCTCTTCCCCCGCAGGGAGTCAAGAAGCCCCTGGTCTCCAAAGAGCTGCAGAGGCAGGGGGCTCCTGGGAAGGGGAAGTCCCAGCAGGACCCAGGGGCCACCTCTGCAGCCAGCAGTGCCCCCATCGTCTGCCGGTGGCAGCGCCAACCCCAAGGCCTGGAGAGGGAGGGGCAGCATCGCAGGACTAGCCCCAAGACTTCTCTGGAGCTCCCAGCAGGAGCCGAGAACCAAGAACATGCCTCAGATCTCATTTCCTGCCAACGCAGGGACACGGGAGCCGTGCCCGACTTTATTCCATTAGGAGAAACCCAAGAATGCAGCGCTTCTTACCCTCCAGGGAACGCAGTTACATGTTCATCTCAAGTAGGGTCCTAGGCTCAGCACAGAACTGTGGGATCCCCGACATCCCTATCCTGCCCGAGCCGAAATGGCGCAGAGCTTCGTGGGAGTTTGGGGCACCTTCCCTCTGGGGACGGAGGTCTCAGAGCTCCGCCTGGAGCTGCCACCTCATGAGACCAGCTCAGACACCAAGAGCCACTCCCCATCTTAGAGTCTGATGCTCAGATATCCTCCTGGCCCGTACCCCGAGTCTGACCTTTGGGCAGGAGACGGTCTGGGAGACACAGCTACCCTCGGCGTGGCACCGGATAGGCCCTCCATTTGTAAAGAGACATTAGCAAGCAGATTCGGGGCCCGCTGTGTCAACACGAGGCTGGCCTGCGGCGTTCTCCCTCCTTGGCGGTCTAAGATGCAATGCTGAGCAAAGCAAGACTATGGCCCTGGCCGGGGGCTTGGGGTGCAGCTGTGTGGCTCTGGGTGGGTGGCCAGCCCTCTCAAATCTGAGTCCGCGTCACACGGGGGTGTAGACAGGCCATTCTAAGGTCTCACTCAATGACTGTTCGTCTGTGGTCACTCCCCAGAAGCAGGGCTGGCCTGGTTGGGTGTCCCTCCAACAGAGCAGGGAATGGGCCAGAGAGGGTCTGTGTAGAACTGCACTGACATCTGTGTACCCACCCGACACCCAGCCTCAGGTCCTCCCACCACCTCTGTCTCCCTGTGAGGGTCCCATGTGGAGGGCAGCCCTGGCCCCGTCCGAGGCCCCCCGATCATGCCCACGGATCACCCACATTGCACCTCCTCCTTGGCCGGGATGGGACTTCCGAGGGGACCGCATTCCTGTGCCTTAGACACTATGGACCTAGCAGGCCGGGATCAAGGCCCCCCCGCATGGCGCCCCAGTCTTTCACACGAGGCTGTCCACCCACTGCAGCCGAGATCAGGCCTGGCTAGCCCAGCAGACCCCACCCTAGAGGGGGCCTCGACTCCCAGCAGGAGGGCACCCTCAGCTAAAATGAGCTGCTGAGCAGGTAACGTTCCTAGAAGCATCGTGGTGAAGACGCAGGGTGGGTCCTCGTGAAGCCCCTGCAGCGCCGTTCCTGTGCCTTCGAGCCACTTGCGTCCTGAGCCTCCGACGCTCAGTCCTCCTGCCTCTGGGGCGGGGGCGGGTGTCACCAGGAGTGGCCTGGGCACTGCACACCATGTGGCCAGGCTCCTTCATGGTCCTGCCTTCACCCGGCCTCGGGCAGAACCCGGACCGTCAGAGCTCTCAGGCTGGGAGGCTGCCAGGGCCCTCCCAAGCAGGGATCAAGAGGCTGGAACCAGCCGCTCTCTGCAGCTGAAGTTCTTGTTTTAAATCTCGATTCCACCACCAGCGCTCTGGCAAGTCGTTCCCCTCTTGGAGGCTCCATTCTGTCTTCTGTTGCTGGTGACCTCAGCTCCTGGCTGTGAGGATGACTGAGGAAGGACCTGGACAGCTTTCCCTGGCCCCACCGCTCCCCAGCAGCCAAGAAGGCTCCAGGGTGCCTGGTCTGGGAACACTGATCCTGAATGCATCCGAGGTGGAAACAGGAAATGCTTGGATCAAATCTCACACCAGTCCCAGCACTTGTAAAACACACACGGTCCAAACACTCCCTCCAGGGAAGATGCTGCTCAGAGAAGGCCCCGGGGGCGTCACCCAAGGAAGCAGCAAATCAGACCAGGGTGCAGCAGCTGGAGGTGCGGCCAACTCAGCCAGACCCTCGAGGACTGGACTCCCGCCAGTGAGGCAGCAGCGGCCCCCGCGGGGGCCCACGCCTGTATCATGAAGCCAAGAACTGTCTGAGGAGGCAGCTCCGGGATTTAAAAGGTCAGCCCGAGGCCCCTCCCGCGGGGACCTGAGCCCTCCAGGAAGCATCTCTGACTAGAAAGTCTTGTTTTTTTATTTTTTATTTTTTGAGATGGAGTCTGGCTCTGTCGCCCAGGCTGCAGTGCAGTGGCGTGATCTTGGCTCACTGCAAGCTCCGCCTCCCGGGTTCACACCATTCTCCTGCCTCAGCCTCCTGAGTAGCTGGGACTACAGGCGCCCGCCCCGCTAGTTTTTTGTATTCTTAGCAGAGATGGGGTTTCACCGTGGTCTCGATCTCCTGACCTTGTGATCCACCCTCCTGCGCCTCCCAAAGTGCTGGGATTACAGGCGTGAGCCACCATGCCTGGCCAACTAGAAAGTCTTAACTGGGATTCTCAGGACAGGGGAGCTGCACCCGTTTCTTGGGACTGGAGCAGTAAAGTGCCACTTGGGGGTGGGGGTGGAAACACCTGAAAGGCATTCTCGCGCTTCTGGAGGCCGGAAGCCGTGATCCAGGTGTCAGGAGTGCTGCTTCCTTCCAGGGTCTCCAATGAAGAGTCTGCTTCAGCCGCCCTCTAGCTGCGGTGGCTCCGGCGATCTCTCACCTCACTCCATCCACCCCGTCTCCTCCTCTTCGTCTCTTCTAAGGACACTGCTGTGGATCTAGAGCTCACCCCAATCCAGGCTGATCTCGTCTCAAAGTCTGTTCCATAACGACACCTGCACAGACCCTCTTCCCAAATAAGTCACGTTGGGAGCATCCGGTGGATGCGTCTCTGGGGAATTCGGCACGGGATGGAGGCTTCAGCATTCCCTGTCTGGTCCCCTTTCCACACACAGAATGGAGGCTCTGAGAGGAAGCGAAACCGGCTATGGAATGTAGAATGTGAGCTGCGGGCAGGGCTGGAGCCGGGGCGACCACGGGTCAGATTGGTACGAGGAATCCCATCCTGTCCTACGTGCATTCTGTGGGGAGTGGCCCAGCCAGGGTTCCAGCAGGTGCCCCCGACAGCACTGGCTTCCTCTCCGGCATCCCTGTTCCATTCATCCATCCCGCGGCACCGCGCCCACTCCCACAGACACGTGCACGCTAAACGTGTGCCCCCAAGTGTGTGCTCCACCACCTCCCAGCCCAGGCAGCTGGTCATGGGCGAGGCAAGTAGGGGCACCAGGGAGAAGGAAAGTCAGGGCCTGATAGCAAGACCATGGAGGATGCCACTGACCACAAGGCACTTGGCCTGCGGCCCTCCCACTTGGACACTTTGGGGTCCACGTGTCTGGAGGGGCCAGGAGAGTGGAGGGGATGCACTGGAACAGAAGCTGCCCAAGGCAGTGGGGGTGCAGGGGCTCATCCTCCTGACCTCCAGGCTGCAGCCGCAGGCTCTGCACGGCCTAGCCCAGCCCTTGCCCGGTGAAGGAAAGGCCTTGGAGTGGTGGTGGATGGTCACCTCTACAGATGACGTGGGCTCGCGTTCCAGTCAGGTGAGTGCCCAGCCCAGCAGCCCCCAGGCTGGGCTCCTCATCCTGTCCTGGAGGCCAGAGTAGCAGGCACTGCAAGCAGATGCAAGGCTGTGGTGTCAGGGTTGCAACCTCCAGCATGCAGAGCCTAATCCGAATGCCTCTCACCGGTCAGAGCTCGGGTTGAGGGGGCATGATCTTAACCCCATTCTCTGGGGCCTCCTGGTGCAGAGGAAGCTTCCAGGTGAGGTAGGCGATGGGAGGCAGCTGGCCACGGCCTCTCCGTCACCCACCCCACGCCTTCCGCACCCCCACCATTGTCATTGGGCCGTATCACCCATGATTCCCCCTTGAAGGGAGGACGAGGTTCCTAAATCAGGCAGCAGCTTCCAGCTCTTTCCGAGGAGCACAGCGGGAGCTGCCATTTGTGACGCCGTCCATCCAACCCAGCAGCCACCGTGTGTGTTTAATCATAGGTCAGTTCACATCAAAGGCAGGTCAAGAGCCAGCACCCCAGACACACCCAGCTAGTGGCTGCCACACTGGACCCCGCAGACAGGATAGTTCCATCGTGATGAAGAAGGTTCCAGAACAACACTGGGGGAGGGCGGCCAGGCAGACAGTACCGGCTGGGCAGGTGGGCATTCACCGTCAGGGACAGCCGGCAAGCGACACCTGGTGCCACAAGGAAGCAGCTGTGGGAACGGGAGAGACCCGCGGAGACACATGACCTGCGTCCGGGGGAGCTGGGCCAGGCCTCGGCACAAACAGGCACCTTCCGGGGGAGAGGCGGACACCAGGAAGGGGAGCAGCTGGGGCCAAGCCCATCTGAGCCCGCCAGCCCTGGAGGACGCATCTGCTGCCAGGACTGCCCAGCCATCCACGCACCCCCTCCCCATGATGCCAGGGTCAGGTCGGGCGAGACTTACCGTTTTCCCGGTGCTGGAAGGAAGGGGAGAACTCTTTGGCAGTGATCCTGGCGATCCGCGCCTCCTCCTGGGCTTTCTGAGCCGCTGTGAGGGCTGCCTCGGCCTTTGCCCGAGAGTGGGAGGTCCTGAGGGAGACAGGGAGGAGAGTGAGGGGGGCAGGAGGCACAGCTGACGGGGGTCTGGGTCGAGGTCCTGCGCCAACCCCCCAACAACGGGCTGGGCTAAGACAAGATGCCGGCGCCCCGTGTTTACCCTCAGACCTCTGGATCTTGTTCGTTCGTTCATTCATTCATTCATTCATTCATTCATTGAACATCGCTGAGCACCAACCAACCAGGCTCAGCGCACAGGACGTGCTTGAAAACACCCCTGGGTGGGGCCTGGTGGCTCACGCCTGTAATCCCAGCACTTTGGGAGGCCGAGACAGGAAGATCGCTTGAGCTCAGGCGTTCAAGACCAGCCTGAACAACATGGCAAAACCCCGTCTCTACCAAAAATCCAAAATTAGCCGGGCATGATGGCGCACATCTGTGGTCCCAGCTACTCGGGAGACTGAGGCAGGAGAATTGCTTGAACCCAGGAGGCGGAGGTTACAGTGAGCTAAGATCGTGTCACTGCACTTCGGCCTGGGAAACAGAGCGAGTCTCCAGAAAAAAAAAAAGGGGGAGGCTGGGCGCGGTGGCTCACGCCTGTAATCCCAGCACTTTGGGAGGCTGAGGCGGGCAGATCACAAGGTCAGAGGTTCAAGACCAGCCTGAGCAATATAGTGAAACTCCGTCTCTACTAAAAATTACAAAAATTAGTAGGGTGTTGTGGCACATGCCTGTAGTCCCAGCTACTCAGGAGTCTGAGGAAGAATTGCTTGAATCCGGAAGGCAGAGGCTGTAGTGAGTGGAGATCACGCCACTGCACTCCAGCCTGGGTGACAAGACTCCATCTCAAAAAAAGGAAAAGGAAACAAAGAAAAAAAAAAATGCTTCTGTTCTAATTATCATCAAACATCAGCACATGGACAGAAAGAGTCCGAGCCCAGAAGACCCACCCCACAGGGTGGGCACGGTGCCGGGCCGCTGTGCTGTGTGTGTCTGTGCTTCCTGCCGCTGCCCTGGTGTGGCTCACGGGACCACCTCCCTGCCCAGTAATCCCAGCAACTCTGACTTGGGACCCAGGGCTTGGGCAGGTGGGCAGTTCCCTCACCCAGCCAAAAGATGACGCCGACACCCATGTGTGGCACGAAGGAGCCACTGTACCTGTGGGCGGCCAGGCACGTTGCCCCTCTGGCCTCTCCCTATGTCTCTGCTGCGTCCTGCAGGGGACCTGCCTGCCCTTTGTAAAACGAGGGACTAGATGGACGCCCCGAAGGCAGAACGTGGGGTTCTGAGCATTTAAATGGCCTGGGGCTTGCATTTCTTCCTACCTGGTGTGCTGGCTCCAGGGGGGCCTGCCAGTGCCGTGGGCACCACTTCCCTGACATTGGGGAAACTGAGGCACAATGACCAATCCCCCTCCGAGCGACTCCCTGGGAGGTCTCCTGCTCACGGTTCCTGACTTAGCCTGTTCGGGCTGGAAAAAAGCACTGCAGCTTGGGTGGCTCATGAATAGCAGACTTGCTTTTCTCCCAGTTCTGGAGGCTGGAAGCACAAGATCAAGCTGCCAGCAGATTTAGTGTCTGCAAAGGACCCACCTTCTGGGTCCTGGACAGCACCTTCCTGCTGGGTACTCACGTGGTAGAAGGGGCAAGGGGGCTCCCTGAGGCCTCTTTCATCAGAGCACTAATCCCCACTACGAGGCTCCGGCCTCAGCCCCATCACCTCCCAAAGGCCCCACATCCTAGCACCATCGCCCTGGGGGAGAGGATTAACACATGCACCTGGGGGGCGCAAACACCTTCTACGCAGCCTACCCCCATCTTTGCCATATACCTGTCACTCCAAGTCCATGGGCTAAACCTGGAATCCACACACTGTTCATGAAAGACGGCTTTCTTTTTTCAAAATTCCACTGTGCTAACTAGGAACAATTTTACTAGAAGAAAATAAACCTATGACATTTACATACAGAGAATAATATAAACCACAGACAAGAACATGTGTCCAGGAAATGAAGCAAGCTGCTGAGAATGCCCTATGAAGGCTCCAAGAGCCAGAGAGTGCCCCAAACGCTGGCCCAGAGAGCACACCGCTGTCTGGTGGGGGCTCTGATCCCAGGCCTTTGAGTGGTCTGTACATCCCCTGAAACTGTACTCAAAATTTTCTGCATGATCCCTTGCCAACAAGCAGAAGGTCCACGGCTTTCATCAGATTCCAGGAGGATTTGCGATGCCCCAAAACTAAAGATGTGCAGTCTGAACACAGCTGGCCCTGGACAGAGAAGCCGAGGCTCAGCCATGCTGCAGCACCCAGGACAGCGCACTCCCAGCTCCTGCTCGAGAATCAGCCCAGGACCTGAAGGAAAGCAGGCTCCAAGCTCCCCGGAAGCCAAGGAAAGTAGGAAAACATCTCCTGCCCCAGGGACACCTTCCAGAACTATGACCTCATGCACCTGACCTTCCGGAACCATCACAACCGCATGCACCTGACCTTCTGGAACCATCACGACCGCATGCACCTGACCTTCCGGAACCATCACGACCGCATGCACCTGACCTTCCGGAACCATCACGACCGCATGCACCTGACCTTCTGGAACCATTGGAACCATCATGACCGCATGCACCTGACCTTCCGGAACCATCATGACCGCATGCACCTGCCTCCTGCGCTGGGTGATACTTCGTGAACGTCTCTCCCACTCCCGTAAGCTCCTGGAGAGGATGGGGTCTTGCACCTTCCCGGCTGTTCCGACCTCGACCACAATGCCCCCCACCACACGCGGCACCAAATGGGAAACTCCCCAGAGGGGCCCCTATTTGTTTCTCACATCTTTGCGTAGTAAAAATACCACTAACATTAACTCACCAACATCATACGTATATTTACATATATACGTTCACACATATATAAAAAGACGATGTGGTGCCAACACTAAAATAAAACGAATCCAGACAAGCACATCGCACGAAGGAGACTCCCAAACGTACTGCAGAGGTTCATTATGAGACACCAGGTCTCGGCCGGGTGCCCAGCTCTCCGAGGGGTAATGGCTCCTGATGCCTGTGGCTCCCACCTGTGGAGGGTCAGGCCGCGGTGACACAGGCGGGGAGGGCATCTGAGCTCACCCGGGGCCCCCCACACCTGCACCGTGGCTCTGTGGCGCCTCTACCTGGTCACATCACAGATCCTGCCTTTCTTGCAACCTTCCCCGGAGGAACAGGTTGTGATCGTTCCAGCCCTGCATGTGAGGCTCCCATGACCTGCTCTGACTCAGAGGCAAGTGCCAAGAAAAGGCACGGTTCCTGGGCCACTGCTGACCATAGGCCGGCTGGGCCAGATGCTGGGCTCCTCCAGCCTGGGAGTGGAGTGGATGCCGGCAGGATTCACTGCCCAGGCCACCTCTGCTGTGGACGGTACTGAGGACAGAGATGGTAGCCGACAGAAGACGAGGCCGCAGATACACACGATGGAGGGGCAGGTGCGGCCTGTGGGGACTTCTAGTCCTACCGTCGGCACCTGCACTGGATTAAATGGTGTCCTCCCAAAATATTCGTTCATCCTGGACCTGGGAATATGACTATTTGGAAACAGGGTCTTTGTAGGATGGAATAAAACCCAAACAGCCTGACCCACTCCCGGAATGTCTGATTCCCCAGGTCTGGGTGGGGCCTGGGAATCTGCACTTCTATCTCCCAGGTGAGGTGGTGGCCCCCGCTGGTGCAGGGACCTCGCTTGGAGAAACACCAAAAGGGCAAACTCCAGAGTTCTCAGTCTGTACCTTGCCTGGCAGCTCCTCTCTCCTGCTGGATGGCCAATTTCCCATCCCAGCCGTCCCCCCGCCATGTCCACTCACCCACACACAAGGGGAACTGGCCCAGCTAACACGCTCGAGGCACGCAGCCCTCCTCCTCCTCCTCCTCCTCAAATCCTGAGCTGAGGGCTCCTGCCCTGCCAGCACCACTCCCATGGTGCTTGGCTCTCCCTACCTGCTGCAGGAGGGGCCACAAGATCCCGCAGCCTATATTCCCCACAGTGGGGTCCCCGCCCCCCATACCCTGGCCCAGGTCAGAATGTGGTATTCCCCACCGCTGACGGCTCCTTATTGAGTGACAGCTCCTTGGCTCAGGTCCACTGGAAGATGCTAGTCCCAGAGCCTCCATCTTAGGTCCTCATAGCACGTGGCCCCTGTGTTCCCAGCTGCTACCTAATGCTGATGACCCAGGGGCCAGAACGGGCCTGGGGCTTCTCCTTGGACCCCTCCCATCCACCCAGCCTTTATCTGACACTGTTGGGCCCTTAGTGCGCCGGCTGGTGCCCCAGGGGCCCCAGCGAGCACAGAAGTGTACTGAGAAGATGGGGTGCAGCGGGGGCTGCAGGGAGCCAAAGGCTGACCAGGACATTCTCGAGGGAGGAGGTTGATGCTGGGTGGACAGAGGTCGCCAGGAGGGGCCCGTCCTGGAGAATCATCCCCAGGCTGGGGAGAGCCAGAGGAGCAGGTGAGCAGAGCAGCCAGGTGAGCACTACTGTGAAGTCACGGAGTGCTTCCTGGAAAAGCGCGCATCTCAGCTGAGCTGACACGCGAACCAAGAGGTCAGGAGGTGGCTCCTGATCTGTGAAGTCACGGAGTGCTTCCTGGAAGAGAGAGCATCTCAGCTGAGCTGACGGGGGAGCCAAGAGGTCAGGAGGCGGCTCCTGATCTGTGAAGTCATGGAGTGCTTCCCGGAAGAGAGGGCATCTAAGCTGAGCTGACACGCGAACCAAGAGGTCAGGAGGTGGCTCCTGATCTGTGAAGTCACGGAGTGCTTCCTGGAAGAGAGGGCATCTCAGCTGAGCTGACGGGGGAGCCAAGAGG
>NW_012121376.1:2577628-2590133 GCF_000951035.1 Colobus angolensis palliatus
CCAAGAGGTCAGGAGGTGGCTCCTGATCTGTGAAGTCACGGAGTGCTTCCTGGAAGAGAGGGCATCTCAGCTGAGCTGACGGGGGAGCCAAGAGGTCAGGAGGAGGCTCCTGATGAGGCCTGGAGTCACTGCTCACCTCTCACTGGCCCTCGGCCACTCCCTTCCAGCAGGAAAGCCACCTCCCTGGGGTCAGGGGTCTTCCGCACATCTCAGGTGATAGCTGGGCCTGGGTGACAGCCCCTAGCTTTCCAGAGGGCCCGTTCCACACCTGTGACAACCCTGAGCATCACTCCTCTTTGACAGACGAGGAGATGAAGGCACAAAGACTCCACCTTGGCAGCCCAGGTGGTTCCAAGCCCCACGGGGGTCTCACAGCTGCGGGATGGTGGCTCTGGCCCTGCCCACGTCCCCATCTTCAGGTGTCCAGGGGGTCAGCTCCATGTAGCCTGGACCTCCCCTTCCAAGTTGAACTGACCTGAACCTCCAAGCCTACCCCCGGGTTGGGGGCAGGATTTCCCCTGACAATGGGACTCCCTCTTCTTACCGAGCCACAAGACTACTGGCTGGCCAGGGTCCAGAGGAGACTAGACACCTGCCCCCCAGGTCACTGGAGCACCTGAAATCTCCACGGGCCCTTTCTGAGTCAGATGCAGCCAAGTGGGTCGCAGGCGGTTCCCAGGCCCGAGTGCCATCCTCCATTGCAGTGATCCCAGATGCATCTCAGACAGCCCGTGTCCCTGGTGGATTCTTTCTCATCTTGACGGCACACAGGCGGTCACGGTGACATTTCTCCTGGGGCCGGGCATAAGGCTGACACAGCCCGGTACACCAGGCCCGTCTTTTCTGGGCAGCAGGTACCAGCCCAGTGAGGCTCGGTCTGTCTGGGTGGTGAGGGCACAAGCCTCCTGCAGTGGTCACCCACGTGACCACACGCTGGGTGACCCAACACAGAAACGTTCCTTCTCACGGTTCTGGAGGCTGGAGGTTCCACCCAGTGTCAGCAGGGCTGTGCTCCGTCCAGAGGCTCAGGGGGAGACTCCTTCCTGTCTCCCAGCTTCTGGGGGCTCCTGGCGTGGCTTGTGGCTGCCTCACTCTTGTCCCTGCCTCTGTCACCATACGGCCTCTTCCCTTCTCAGAACACCCGGATAATCCAGGATGGCCTCATAATTCCATCTGTGAAGATCCATGCCAGCCTCTCCCTGCCCAGCCCTGCCATCTTCCCTCCTTCCAGGTTCATCTCCAGCAGGCACCCCAAGCAGGCGTGCAACAAGGAGGCATGGATCTGGAGAGAAGGCTCCAGCAGCCCAGGAGGACCCCAGCGTGGATGACTGGGGTGCAGACAGCCCCTGGTGGCCATCCCCATGGAGACTGCGAGCCTGGGGGAGGGTGCTCTGCCGATTCTTGAAGGGTCCGAGGGGCCAGAGAGCTGGGAAGACTGTGGTCATGGGAGACTCTGTGGAGGCCACTGCCTCATCCAAGAGACGACGACAGTCTAGGGTGGTTCAGGGTGAAGTTTAAGAGCCAAGGGGCTTCCCTGGCAGCATTTTGGGAAACCCCCACCTCCTGTAGCCAGGGGCAGAGGGAGGGCAGGACCCAGAAGGCCGGACTCAGCAGGGCAGCGTCCCGTGCTGAGGCCAGAGCCGGACAAGAAAGAACAGGACTGGAGACTCAGGGTGAAGGAACCGGGGCAGACAGAGCTGAGGGCCTGACCTTCCCTCCGGGGCCTGTGGTGGTGACCTTCGCCCCCTTGGCAGAGACCAAGCAGCCCTTCCTGCTGGAAGAGCCCTGCAGAGACTTCCCCACTTGAGGCCTGCCTCCCAGGATCTCCCTGGCCCTCCTGACACCAAACCAGTCACAAGGGCAGATCCCTGCACACCCCAGGGAGGTGCCAGGCTGGCTCTGGTCAGGGTTCCCAGCAGGATTTGGCCAACAGGGGCCAGGAGGGGGCTCAGGATCCATCCCTAGGCTGCTGGATCCAAGCACAAGAAGTAGAAACGGGGAGTGGATCAACAGGAACTTGCTCTGCCGAGACCCAGGCGTCATTACCCTGGCAAAAACTCCGTGGGACCATGGGTGCCTACCGGTCCGCCAGGGAGGCTCTCGGAAGCTTTGGGGCAGGGGGTGGCCTGAGTCAACACTACGGCCCCAGGATGCAGGTGTGCAGCTGGAGGAAAGTAGCAATGTATGGCTGGCACCTCTGGGAGGCACAGGTGAGGGCACAGAGCTGAGGGGCAGCCCAGGGAGGGGCAGGGCTGGCAGGAGGAGCTGGAGCTCCTGAACCGCCTCCCTGATAGCAACGGGACAGTAGGAGCCGAAATCAGAGGCCAGCTGAGAACACTTCACCACCAGAAGCCGGGTGGGACCTGTTATCAATGGGAAGTAAGGTCAGAGGACAGCCAGGGCCCCCTGCAGAGAGCTGGGGGTCAACAGGACAGGGCAGGGCATTCCTAGACACAGAAGGGTCGCAACAGGGGTGCAGCCGAATTTATACAACGAAAAGAAAGGTGGGTGATCCGGAGGCTGGGAGCGGCCTCTGATCCCCCCGAAGTCCTGACCCTCTGCCCAGTTTTAAATCTGAGTCCCCAGGAAGCAGGGCGTGCAGCCCCACAGTGTGTGCATATGCTGGGACCGACCCCACCCCATCCTTCCCCAAAGGGCGCGCTGACACGCGGGCTGCTGGGCGCTGTATGCAGATGTGACATGTGCATCCGCGTCAGACTATCACCTGTTATTTAGCATGTTCACGAGATCCCCAGGGCAACCACCGAGAAAATAATTCAGAGATTTATAGGAAAAGGAACAGTGATATTCTAGAAAATACCACGCCAGCAGTCACCAGAAGGGAGCCGAGGTGACCACACTGATCAAAGGGTCCATCCGCGAGACCCGGGCGTGCGCCAGAACCCCTTTAGAGAACATGCTGGAATGCAGGGGCCAGGCCACGCACCAGGGTTTTCTGATTCGGGGGTCTGGGGTGGCCGAGAGAATCCGCATCCTAACAAGTTCCCCATGGGGCTTTTTCAGGATCTGGAAAGGCTGAAGCCAGATTCTCCCTGGGGCCTTTAGGAGCCAGCCCTGCAGATGCCTGGATTTTAGCCTCGTGAGAGCCACGTCTGACCTCTGACCTCCAGGACGGTGAAAGGACAGTGTGTGGTTCTCAGCCATTGAATCTGTGGCTGTCGGCTGCAGCTCCACGGTAGCCAAGGCCCTGTGAGGCCAGCCCTGGCCTGCTCTCCTCTCTGCACCCACGTCTATCCCTCGGCAGGCACGACCCTGGGAAGTGCTGTGGTTAGCACAGATGTCTTCCATTGGGGCAACATGGGGTCCCTGGCCCCTGACAACCACTGGGCAGCTCCCTTTCCCTGGCCCCCTCCTCTTTCCTCCCCATCTGAGGGGCTTCATTTAAGCAAGGGGCAGAGCCCATCCTCCCCACGGCTCCAGCCTCTCCTGCACTCTCAGGCCCACTTGCCTGGCAGGCTCTGCCCCATGGTGCTGGGCTCACTGCTGAGGCTCAGGGTGAATTCTGGGGCCCAGCCAGCCTTCTGGAGGGAGGCACAGGAGAAGCCGAGGGCCTTTTTCTCCTGGCACTGGCCTGGACCAACATCAGTGGCTGCCCCAGGAGGAGCCACCACAGGGGTAAGGCCAAGGGCAGGGCAGCCGGGCAGGCAAGGCCGCCCCCATCCCCTGACGAGGAAGGTTCTGGAGCCCGGGGAGCATCCTGGAGTGAGGAGTAGGCTCCGGCGCCCCAGCAGCCTTTGCTTCCTGATCTTGTTTGTGTCTCTTTCCCTGAGGGCAGGACAGTGGCTTCTCGGGTGGGAAATGAACGCTCCGCTGATGCCTGGCCTCACATCTCACACTTCCTGTCTTCCTCGGGCTGCACAGAGCCCGGGCCGAAGGGGCACTGAGGGGCCCTGTGGCCTCATTCGCCACCAACTGACACCCTCCCCGAGGGCGTTGGTTTCTGGCTGTGCCCTTCTAGGCTCCTACAGGGAGGCATATCTGGGCGTTTCCACGTCCTGAGCCCTCTGCTGATCAACGCGAGTGCTCAGAAAGCTACACGAAACCTCAGAGGCCGTCTCAGCACAGGAGCTTCGGCCCCTGTGTGGGGTCCCTGGCTGTGAGGAGGGGCCTCAGGGGACCAGGCATCCTCAGGGCAGAGCCCATCACTGCAGTTCCCTCGGAGAGAAGCTGGTGGATGAGAGCCAGAGTTCAGGGAGAAGCAAAGGTAGACCGATTCCCCTTTGTGTAATGCCTGCCCTTCCCCGGCGGCTGCCTGGTACACTCATTCCTTTTATGCATTATTAATGCCTGCAGCCTGAGACGAACGTATCTCAATAATGATCAATACACGGGAATGAGATGAAGCATGGGGCGTCACAGATGAGAACTCAGCATCTGCGTCCCAGAAAAGCCCTCATCCACTGGGTCCCCACCGATGAGGCTGGGGGCAGACGAGTCAGCCTTTGGCTTTGGTAGGAATTGTAACAACATTTACTGCTCCTCCTTGGCCATGTACGGAGTGTCACAGGGCTGCAGGAGACGGCCCCACAGCCCCTCTGCAGAGCCCTGGTGGGCGGCTTGGCTGTGCTCCGACCCTTCCCCGGCTCCATGAGGAATGTAAGACCCCCATTTTGCAGATGAGAAAACTCAAGGCCAGACTTGAGCTACTCACCTGGGGCCCTGGGGAAGTGACGTCAAGAATCCAGACCACCCTGGACAGCTCAGGGCACCACACCCATGTCTACGTCCTGTAGAAAGCCTGGCCTTGAGTTTTCTTGCACTAAGTCCCCAGCCCTGGGGGCACCAGCCGGCCAGCCTTGGTGTGGTCAATGTCCTGGTGTCTCCCAGGGAGGCATTTTATGTAATGGACAGAAGGACTGCAGGCATGTGCCACTGTACCCGGCTAATACTTGCATTTTTTTGCAGAGAGGGGATCTCGCTATGTTGCCCAGGCTGGTCTCAATAGACCCTCCCACTTCAGCCTCCCAAAATGCTGGGTTTATAAGCGTGAGCCACTGCACCCGGCCTTACATTTTTAAAGGGGAGTGACATTGTTGAACAGAAACAGACTCTGCCTGGGGTCCCTCTTGAGGCTTCTCAGGTGGTCTCAGAAGGTCCTCTGGACTCAAGCTCCCGCTCCTATCCCTTACCACCCCCACCTACCTGTCTGCCTGTCCACACCCATTGCAGGGGACACTGGCCACAGAGGAGTGCAGAGGCCAGGCCGGAGATGAAGGGGCTGGTTGTATTTACAGACTGACAGAGACCACGGAGTGGGTAGCTCTGACGTGGCAGGATGGGAGCCAGACCGGGGGAGCGTGGGGGGAGGGTGGAGTCCCCCCACCACCCATTTCACAGATGAGAGGTACAAGGCCATGGAAAGGAGGGGACACGCCCAGTCTCACACCAGGGGCCTCAGGGTCTCAAACCTAGGGGCTCACGGCCCCCATACAGCAAATCAGGCCACCAGGCGGCTGCAGCCAGAAGGCAGGTGGACTTTCCATGTTTTAAACTGTGTTTCTCTCACTGCAGGAAGACCTTTCAGCTCTGCAAGGTGAGGATGCACACGTGACGGGCTGAACCGCGTCCCCCAAAACAGATGAGTGGCGTCTGACCCCCAGGGGCTAGAAGGCTGACAGACCTGCCCGAGTATAGCCAGGGACTCCCGTCCAGGAAGAAAAGTGGGCACGGCTCAGCGGGGGCCACGCTCAGGACAGGTGGAACCCGCAGGGGTGCCCCTACCTGTACACCTGTGCAGTTCCCAGACCTGCAGCATTACCTGGGGAGGGTTTGTGTGTGTTGACGGGGGGAGAGTGCATCACAGAAATGCAGATTCCCAGCCCTCCGAGCAGAGGCACTGGGAGCTCTGACCTCAGCCTCCTCCAGGGGATTTATTGCTGCGAACCTGGCTGAGTCTGTGTCCTGTGTGGGGCGATGTCCTGCATCTCAACCCCGATGACACTAAAAGTTGGAGACACAGGAGGAGCCACATTTTGTGGACCCTGAGGCTTGCATGCCTGGGGGCCTCCTCCTTTGAGACAAAAAATAGAAAATGCAGACATGGACAGCTGTGAGGCCCCCAGGGCCTGGAGCACAAGCTCCATTTGCTGCTGTGTCTGCCTCTGGGGCTGGCATAGAGGGAGGCTGGGAGGGAGGAGG
This sequence comes from Colobus angolensis palliatus, assembly GCF_000951035.1. Lineage (NCBI taxonomy): Eukaryota > Metazoa > Chordata > Mammalia > Primates > Cercopithecidae > Colobus > Colobus angolensis. Next base: position 2,583,788 of record NW_012121376.1, read on the forward strand.
TGCAGCCTAGAACCAGCGGCTGGGCCCGCCTGGGACACCTCCAGGGGCAGATGAGCCAATGTGATGACCACTGGTGCAGACCTAGCCACACCCTGAAAGGAAAGCCCAGGGAATGCAGCAGGGCGAGGCCCAGGTAGGAGCCGCCCTGCCCATCCCTCCAGGTGGGCCAAGCTCTGTCCAGCCTGCAGATGGTGGTGAGACACTGCCGCGCAGCTGGGGTTTGCACTTTGGGGCTGTTCTGAGAGCTGGGTGCCTGTCCCACGGTGGAGGCTGTGCACCCCACAGGGCCTGAGTAAGGCCCCTGCCTGCGGCTGTGACCCTGGCTCTGCATTCCTAGTGAGGATGCTGAGACCAGAGTAAGGAGAGGCTTCCACTTTCACTCACTCTGGTAGTCGCCTTCCTTGAGCCCCTGGGAGGGAGGGAGGTGGACCCAGCCCCGCCCCCAGGAAGCTCAGTGGGTCAGACAGGCATTGACTGGCCATCACCATTGCCACTGGGTGGAATTGTCACGCAGCCCTGCAGGGGGCAGAAGTGGTGCCAAGAGCCTCCACAGAGACTCTGATGTGGTCAGGGAGGGCTTCCTGGAGGAGGTGACAGTGAGCTGAACTTTGAAGGGTGAGCAGGAGAATAATACGGGTTGGAGGCACTTGGGAGACTGCATTGGAGGCCTGGGGTGGGATTGGGGTGCACCCAAGTCTGGAGCAAAGGGCGGGGGCTGCACTGAAAGCTGGTCCACACAGGCTTCCTCCCAAGACCAGCTGGGGGCCTCTGAAGGGCCATGGGCAGGGAGGGACCAACTATGACATGTGTGCTGAGGGGGCCTGGAGGACTGGGATCAGAGAGCACACGGCCAGGCCTCGTAGATGGTGACCACCAGGATGGAGGCTCTCGTGGGCCCTGGCCCAGGAGCAGGTCAACACCCAGGCCAGACCCACATGTGTGCACACGGAGAGCCGGCACGACCCAGCCCAGACAGCGAGCACCAGCTTCCCAAGCCCCTGGCTGAACGCGTCCAGGGGGTCAAGGCAAGGACTGGCAGGGTTTTAAAAACCATTACGGTCAAAGAAGAGCTCAAACAGCTCAAGGGGAGGAACCTTCGGTAACAGTCTCTCCCTGCAATTATTTTAATGGGCTTTTCTGCCGATGCCAGGAAGGAAGAGGGAAGCTTCTGCAGAGCCCAAGCCAGCCCCATTCCCTGGAAAGTGCATTTCATCAGATCAGACGCAGGCTGGATTGTTAAAAGACAGGAGGTCTGCGATCAGAGCAGCCTGGAAAGCCAGAGAACATTCTGGATCCAGCCCTGACAGGTGACCCCTCTCTATCTTTAGACCAAGTCTTCCCTTAGCCCCATTTTTCATTTAAAAAAATTTTAAAGAAAGAAAAAGAGGAACCCAAAGCAATAAAGGAAGTGGCGTCCCGGCCACGGGCAGGTCCAGCTACTCAGACTCTTAAGGGTGGCCGGGACAGGCGGGAGGTCGAGGAGCTCTCAGTTGAGCCTGACCAGCCGGGGGACGGGCACATGGGGCCCCACTGCCCAGGTCTGTGCCTGGGGCTGTGGGACGGGGAGGATTTGAGGTCTGGGGTTCGTGTAAGTGTTCCGGCTGCAGTAATGAATGACCACTAACTAGGTGGACTTAACACTCACTTCTTTTCTCACGGTCCTGCAGTCCCGGAGTCCAAAATCAAGGAGTCACTCCCCCACAGGAAAGGCTTTAGAGAATCCTCCATCCGTCCTCTCTCCAGCTGTGGGCGGCTGCTAGCATCCTCGGTGTTCCCAGGCTCGTGGTGACCTTACTCGGAACTCTCAGCCTCTGCCCTCACGTGGCCTCCTCCGGCACGTGTCTCTCTCCTCTTCCGCCTCACAGGGGCACTCATCGTTGGACTGGGCTCCAGCCTGATCCAGGAGAATCTCATCTGCAGATCCTTAACTAATTCCATTTGCAGAGACCCTTATTCCAAGAAGGTGGAAGTGAGGTGCCAGGCAGACGTAGCTTTTGGGGATACCATTCAGCCCACTAGAGAGAGTGTGAGTGTGTGTGTGTGTGTGTGTGTGTGTGTGTGTGTGTGTGTGTGTGTGTATGTATATATATATATATAATTTTTTTTTTCAGATGGAGTCTGGCTGTGTTGCCTAGTCTGGAGTGCAGTGGCATGATCTCGACTCACTGCAACCTCTGCCTCCCAGGTTTAAGTAATTCTCCTGCCTCAGCCTCCCAAGTAGCTGGGACTACAGGTATGTGCCACCAAGCCTGGCTACTTTTTCTATTTTCAGTAGAGACAGGGATTTGTCATGTTGGCCAGGCTGGTCTCAAAGCCCTCAGGTGATCCAACTGCCTCCGCCTGCCAAAGTGCTGGGATCACAGATGTGAGCCACCGTGCCTGGCCGGTTTATAGTTTTATTTTTTAGAGACAGGGTGTCCCTTTGTCACCCAGGCTGGAGTGCAGTGGCACGATCACTGCTCACCGTGGTCTTAAACTCCTGGGCCCAAGCAGTCCTTCCACTTCAGCCACCCAAGTAGGTAGGAGGACACCACACCTGGCTAATTTTGTTTGTTTTTGTAGAGATGGGGTCTCACTATGTTGCCCAGGCTGATTCCGAACTCATGGCCTCAAGCATTCCTCCCACCTCAGCCTCCCAAAGTGCTGGGATTACAGCGGGAGCCACCACACCCGGCCCTACATACAGGGTCTTAATGTTTGGTTCCTTCGTGACTTTCAATCCCAGGCCAAATGTCACTCCTTGGAAAAACAGTCCTGACCCTCAATCCCCATCCCCACAAGCTCAGGCCTCCAGCTTTACCTCGTTTACACAATTCCATAAGTGTGGTCCGTGGAGGCAGGAGCGGGTCTCCCTGGCACACACTTGTAGGTGGGTGTTCAGCTGAATGAATGATGAGTGAATGCGCAAGTGAGCTCTTCTGTAACGAGCCTTCCAGCCCGGCCAGTTCCTTTGGCTCTCTGCTCTCCAGACTTCCTGGACAGCATCATCAACTGGCGAGAAGGTATGATGGGGGCCACGCCGTCCACGTTCACCAGCTGCTTTACCTGGGGCAGGCTGTATAATCTCTGGGCCTCCGTTTCCTCACCTGTGCAGGGGGTTTAGTAAGAAGGACCCTTGCAGAACCCCTGCAAAGATTCACGGGATGAGGTGCAGACAGCACACAGCCCAGCTGTGCTCATGCTGGATAAGACACCTGACGGATACTTGGTGGGCGAGTTTGACTTTTTCAGCAGCTTTATTATCATTTATTTTGTTCGTTTGTTTTTTCGAGACAGAAGTTTTGCTCTGTTACCCAGGCTGGAGTACAGTGTCATGAACTCAGCTCACCGCACCCTCTGTCTCCCAGGTTCAAGCAATTCTCCTGTCTCAGCCTCCCAAGCAGCTGGGATTACAGGCGTGCGCCACCACGCCCAGCTAATTTTTGTAGTTTTAGTAGAGACAGGGTTTTGCCATGTTGGTCAGGCTGGTCTTGAACTCCTGACCTCATGTGATCCGCCTGCCTCAGCCTCCCAAAGTGCTGAGATTACAGGTGTGAGCCACTGTGCCTGGCTGAGCTATTTATTTATGTATTTATTTTGAGATGGAGTCTTGCTCTGTCACCCAAACTGGAGTACAGTGGTGCGATCTCAGCTCACTGCAACCTCTGCCTCCCGGGTTCAAGGGATTCTCCTGCCTTAGGCACCTGTGTAGCTGGGATTACAGGCACGTGCCACCACGCCCAGCTAATTTTTTTATTTTTAGGAGAGACGGGGTTTTACCATGTTGGCCAGGATGATCTCAATCTCTTGACCTCGTGATCCGCTCGCCTTGGCCTCCCAAAGTGCTGAGATTACAGGCATGAGCCACTCCCCACCCCTGGCTGAGATATATAATTTGTATACCATAAATGAAGATACCATAAATGATATATTTATATACCGTAAACATGAAGAAGGAAGTCTGAAGGGACTGACAGAGCGACTTAATGCATTTATGGATCCACTCGTTCAAAAAGATGTTAAATTGAGTGTCTGCTACAAGCTAAACACACTGATGTGTGTTAGGACATAGAGGAAAAGGGAGAGATAACCAACCGCCTTGCTCTGCCAGGGATTCTGGTCTCATCGAGAAGACGGCCGATAAAAAGGTAAACACATAAAAAGAGCACATTTCCATAGCCACACGTTCCATGAAGACAGCAATCACACTCCTGTTGAGAGTATAATTCATTGGTTTTTTAGCACATTTACAGAGGTGGGCCACCACCGCCGTGATCTAATTTTACAGCACTTTCGTCCCCTGTGACAGAAACTCCATATCCATCAGCTGCCTTCTCCATCCCTCTTCCCAGATTGCCAACGGCCAATCTGCTTTCTTTTTGCTGTTGTTGTTTCATGGAAAGCATTTCTTTCAGAGAGGAATTACGGAGCGAAGGGCCAGCAGGGCAGAGGCGCAGGCAGCCTGGTGGGTGGGGTGGGAAATAGGATGGGAGCGGGTGTGTGTGAAAGCTGAGGAAAGGTGGTCCCCTCCCCAGCCCCTCCTGGGTCGGAGGCGATGCCAGGGAACAGGGCCTGCGCAGCAGGCACCCCACACCTGCTTCCTGCTGCAGCTAGGACCACCTCTAAACCTTCACTGTGGAGTCCCTTTTTGAGTTAACAGAAACTCTGCTATAAAATCAGACAAAACTCTAGAAAGCCACGCTCCCAGAGCCAAACAGTAAAACTCAGAGCAGGAGTGTGGAAAACACAGCCCAGACACAGAAAGGTCCTCCCACAGCACGGCTGTGCCACTGCTGGCTGCCGGCCGCCTGCGGCTGCCGCAGCGTCTGTCAGGCTCATCTGTCCACTAGCCCGGTACACACAGACAGGGCACATCCACATGCTGGCTATGTGCAGGCGCCAGGGCCTCAAAGCACAGGGCAGGTCCTGCCCAGGAGCAAGAGGAAGGCCGGAAGGGGAGGCTGGTCTGGACGGGGTCACTGGAGTCATGAGCATCACCAACACTCTGGGTTGGTGCCCAGCATCAGCCCAAAGGAAGCAGGCGTGGCCGAGGCCTGGGAGGCAGGAGTTAGCAGGGGGAAGAGAGCTCCAGGAGGCAAAAGGCCCAGGGGGAGGGGAGGGGTCAGTGAGTCGGGAAAGGCAGGGGTGGTGAAAGCTTCTGCCAGCTGGGGGTGGAGGCATCTGCTCGGGGGTGGGGCATGAGGTGGTAGAAATCATCTTTCTACTGTCTAGCTATTCTCAGGGATTGTGGCTGGATGTTTTATTTTTAAAAATATACAAAAGTTGGCCGGGCGCAGTGGCTCATACCTGTAATCCCAGCACTTTGGGAGGCTGAGGTGGGTGGATCACCTGAGGTCAGGAGTTCAAGACCAGCCTGGCCAACATGGCGAAACCCCATCTCTACTAAAAATACAAAACTTAGCTGGGTGTGGTGGCGGGCGCCTGTAATCCCAGCTACTCAGGAGGCTGAGGCAGGAGAATTGTTTGAACCCGGGAGGCGGACATTGCAGTGAGGCAGGATCTCCCCACTGTACTCCAGCCTGGGCGACAGAGCAAGACTCCATCTCAAAATAAATAAATAAAAATATACAAAAGTAATATATCAGTTCTTTAGAAAAAATTTTAAAATGTAGAGAATCAAAGTAAAACTTCTCCTTCAACCCATTCCACATGTGTTCAGCTTGCCACAGAAAATGACTCTTCATATTCTGATCAGTTCTCTTTCGGTTCCTCTCCCATTGATTGATCGACATCCACACCTTATTTTTGCCACACAAACGGGGTTATACTCTACATATTTTTTCCAATGACTTGTTTCTGCTTTTACTATGTCACGGGTGTCCCTGTTTAGGAGTTTACCAAGATACCTCTTGTTTTTCATGTCTGCACCAGACTCCGTCACAGGACAGGCCCCAGTTTTCAAACACTCTCACATGCTAGAAACCTGGATACAAGTGTTAGCCCGTCACATGTGGTTCTGCCCCTGCTTTTGTTTTGGTTTTTTTTTAACCTAACACTGTATCTTGGATATTGTTCCATATCAGCAAACACAGCTTTCTTGTTCTATTTATTTATTTTTAAAGTATTTATTTATATTTTAATTTATTTTTTTTGAGACAGGAGGTGCACTCTTGTCACCCAGGCTGGAGTGCAGTGGCACAATCTCAGCTCACTGCAACCTCTGCCTCCCGGGTTCAAGTGATTCTCCTGCCTCAGCCTCCCAAAGTGCTGAGATTACAGGTGTGAGCCACTGCGCCTGGCCTGTTTTATTTTTTTGAGATGGAGTCTTGCTCTGTCACCCAAACTGGAGTACAGTGGTGCGATCTCAGCTCACTGCAACCTCTGCCTCCCGGGTTCAAGGGATTCT
>NW_012121376.1:2590598-2598465 GCF_000951035.1 Colobus angolensis palliatus
GGATGGTCTCGATCTCCTGACCTCGTGATCCGCCCGTCTCGGCCTCCCAAAGTGCTGGGATTACAGGCTTGAGCCACCGCGCCCGGCCTCTTGTTCTTTTTTAATGACCGTGCCAGAACACATGAAGTCTGCCCATGCTGATGGACATGAAAGCTGTCTTCCATTTTCTCCTATTACAATTCACAGTCTAATAATAACCTTGTAAATTTGATATTTCACACACAAATCCATCTTCAGACGATACTTCCAGAAGTGCAACTGCTGAATCAAAGCTGTAGTTTAAATGGTCCTGGAGTCTGAACTTTGCTAGAGATTCACAATTTTCTCTCCAGGGAGGAGAGAACATTTACATCCCCACAAGCAAAGCATGAGGGGACCTATTTCCTTGCATCTTCTGTAATTCAGTAGATCAGTATTTTTTTTTAAATCTCTCCCAAGACAAGTGAAACCCAGCATGATCTCATTGTAGTTTTAATTTACATTTCTGTTATTAAGAGTGCGGTTGATTTTTTTTCCTGTTGATTTGTAGAAGTGTTTTATGCAGTAAGGAAACCAGCTTTTATTATGTTTTACAGTTAAACTTTTTTTTTTTTTTTTAAATGACAGAGTCGTGCTCTGTCGGCCAGTCTGGAGTGCAATGGCGCAGTCTTGGCTCACCGCAACCTCTGCCTCCCGGGTTTAAGCGGTTCTCTCGCCTCAGCCTCCCAAGTAGCTGGGATTACATGCATGCGCTACCACGCAAAGGTAATTTTTTTGTATTTTTAGTAGAGATGGCGTTTCACCGTGTTGGCCAAGCTGGTCTTGAACTCCTGACCTCAGGTAATCTGCCCACCTCGGCCTCCCAAAGTGCTGGGATTATAGGCATGAGCCACTGCCTGGCCTACATTTAAACTTTTTATCCACCTACAATTATTCTGGTATGAGGTAGGGACTCCGCCTTACCTTTTCCTGCTCACCTGAGTGGCCCAATACCATTTAATGAGGCACCCATTCTGCACCCACCGCCCACTTATAAATACCACTTTTATCAACTAAACGTGGCCCGCCACGTGGACGCCCTGCTCAGGTGGTCTACGCCTACTGTGACTGTGTCCTCGTCACCGGCACCAGTCAGAGCCTTCACTGGCCCCATCGCTGCCAGCATCATGAATATCCAGCACAGACCCCACCCAAGCCCCCTTCTCCCCTCACACGAGATGAAAGTGATGGACGGCCGTGGGGCCACAGTCTGTCCACTTCCCCGTGTGCGGCTCTGTGCTGAGGAGGCTCTGCAAAGCTGCCCATCATCCCCGACTCCTCACAGTGAGAACACAGAGGCCCCTGGGACGGACGGAACCCCTGCCAAGAGCGCGGCTGGGCTGTTGACCACCCTCAGCAGGGGTCTGGGAGCAGGTCCAGGCCAAGAGGGAAGCCCATTAGCCCGGGACCATCTTGTTCTGGGAGTGGGGAGGGATGGAGAGGGGCTCTTGCCAGTTTCCGTGACAAACCGCAGGCCCCCGGCGCGTTAGAAACGGAGTCTCTTCAGGAGCTGATCTCGCCCTCCTTCCCGCCATCTCCCCTCACCTACGGGCCACAGCCTACGTTTAGATTCAGCGCTCCCCTCTTCTCCCTCACCCCACACTCCCGCCCCTACACACTGGGAATAGCAGGCGAGGAGCCTAGACCCCGCTGAGCGAGGGCACCGCGTCTCCACCTGCCCAGCCCCACACCTGCCTGGGACTGAACACAGCACGTACCCCATCAGGTACCTGAGGCGAGGCTGGGTACAGCCACCCCCCACAGACGAAGATGCACTTATCTAAAAACTGGTTTTAGAAGCTGCTGCATGAACAACCTCCTGGTTCACCTTTTCAGTGCCCTGAAAACTGATCTTCAAAATAACTCAGCTCTACTCAGTTAAGAAGGAAGCAGGTCTGTCCCCTGTGTCTGGAGTGGGTTCAGGACTGGTCCGGCCTCCATGCATCAGGGAGGAAGGGGGTTCTTGAGCTCCAGGAACCTTGGGGTCAGGGAGGACGCGGCAATACCAAGGTGGGGGAGACCCCAGCACTGGGAGCTCAGATGCAGGGCTGAGCTGGTGCAGGTGGCCTGGACCCCAGAGCTGGGAGCTCAGGCGCAGGGTTGAGCCGGTGCAGGGCTGAGCCAGTACAGGTGGCCTGGACCCCAGGGCTGGGGGCAGGCGTTGTGTGGGTGACTCCTGCTGCTAGGGTCTGGTGGTCACCTCCCTCCCCAGCCTGTGCCCAACCACGGAGGACGGGAGCAAGCACAGTGGCCGCTGCCCAGGATACACCAGGTGAGGCTGGTGAGTGGCCCCTGCTGAGTCACCTGTCACATGAGCCTGGCGCTGTCATCTGGGGTGGGTGGAGTGCCCAGCCCTGACCAACCAGGCCCTTGGGGCCCCTGATGGGGCAGAGGGCAGTGGTGGCATGTGGGGCTCCCTCCTCCAGCACGATCCAGTCGCCACCTCGGGGTGACAAAGGGGCCAGGTGGGGCTTGGCCTCTGGGGCAGGCAGCTGAGAGCCTGCTGGGAGGCAAGGAGCAGAGAGAGGTGTCTGTGCATGGGCTGAAGCTCCAAAGACCCCCGCACATACCCCACTGTCTCGCTGGACTCCCCAGCACAAGTTACAAAGACACAATGATTAGGAATTTCAAGGTGGGGACCTCAGTGTTAAACTCTGGGTGCAGGGCCCTGCTGGGCATGGGTCCCGGGCGACTGTACGGGCCACAGCCCCAGGATGCCAGCCCCAGGCACCACCTTGGCTACCCTCACCTGGCAGGAGGGGTCACACCACCCCGATTCAGGGAGGGCCAGGATTGACTCCCGCTTTGGGCCTCCGACCAAATGTCACTTCTCTCGAGAAGCCTGTTCCTGACCCCCTCCCCTCCCCATTCCCCCATACAAGCTGCCAGAGCCCGTGAATCTCTACCACGTCCATGCCAGGGGAACAAGGTCTTCATCTCTCACCCCAAGAACAGGGCCTGGCACAGGGTAGGCCCCTGTTGAAGTGACACATCAATGTACTTCTGTGGTTTTTCACCAGCGCTGTCACCGCCGGCTCCTTGAGAACCGGTGCTGTGTGGTGCCCTGCGTCCCATGTGCCGTGTGTGGCACCCAGTGGGTGCTCCAGAGATTTGTCTGAGGAGTGCTCGGAGGAAAGGCGGATCGCACAGCCCTGGCATGGGCTCGGAAGGACGACCGACAGAAGGCTGACCAGGGCCTGGGGAGAGGGACAGGCTGCTCGCTGGGACAGTCCACTGCTTGGATCCTGGTGCCCAGTGCAGGGCCATTGATAGAATAATTGGCGACGAGGCCAGGCCGGACCGCAGGGAGCGGCAGGGGTGTCAGTCAGGCCTGGCCAGGAGAACCTCCCCGCCCACCCTGCAGAGGCCACACGTGGGTTTGCTTCTCCCAGGACCCCGGTGACAGGATGAACAGAGGCCAAGGCTGTTCGCAGGAGGCACCACCATTCTGGCACATTCCAGCAATGCTGGTGGCTGCGGCCGACACCCACAGAACCCCACCCTTGCTGCTGGGCTCCGAAGGATGCAACGGTTGCCCACATCGGCCAGTGCAGACCCCGCCTTACCCTCTGCTCCTGAGGGGTGGGGAAGCCTCCATCAGGGCCTTGGGGGTCTAGGAAACGGCTGCCTCACGGGCACAAAACAAACAAACAAAAAAACAAACAGAGAAGAGTATGTGACTTAGACCACAGGGCCAGCAAAGCCTAAAATACTCTCCAGTCCTTGATAGAAAAAGTGTGTGATCCTATGCCAGGGAGAGCTCCAGGAGGCCAGTCTCTAACCCCTTCATCTTCAAGGCCCAGAGAGAGGTGGGACATTGCCCAAGTCCCCCCACTGTCACAGGCGAGGACTAAAACCCAGGTGTCCCAATGCCAGGCCCTGCCTGTGATGCTGTCCTGTGCCCGTGAACCCACCTGGCCTCCAAAGACCAGATAAAGGGTCTGACGCTCCGACTTCAGCTTAGGGTGGGGCAGGATGTCCTTCTGTCTTTCTGAACAGGGCTGGGGAAGTCGGGTGGCAGACAGAAGGACGCTTGTTCAGATCAGAGCATGACACTGTCTCGACTGCCTGTGCTTGGCAAAGACAGTTGGCTGAATGGTGGCCCCCAACAAGGTAGGTCCACGTCCTAATCCTCAGAATATTCCATTCACGTTGGGGAAAGCATCTCTGCGGATGAGATCAAGGTGCAGCTCTTGAGAGGAGGGTGGCCTGGGTTGTACAGGTGAGCTATTGTGTTACCTAACGCAATCACAGCTGAGCTCAGGAGGGGGCAGAGGGAGATACGAGACCGAGAAGGAGAGGCCACGTGACGATGGAGACCACAGCAACAAGCGATGTGGCCACTCCAGGGAGGCCGGCAGCCCCCAGAAGCCAGAAGGGACCCCCCCTGCAGCCTGCAGAGGGGACGTGGCCCTGCCACACCCTGGTCTCAAGCTTCTGCCCGAAACCGGAGGACTGCACGTCTGTATGTAAGCCCAGGTTTGCGGTGCTTTGTCATGGCAGCTGCAGGAAGCTGATACGGCCATGGAGGGGGCGCACAGACCCAGGAGCCAATGACCTGGCTTCAGAGCCCAGCCCTGCCAAGCTCCCATTGGGTGACGAGGCAGGCTGCTTGGCCTCTGTGGCCTCTGTTTCCCCATCTATAGAATGTAGGCAACAAGACTGCTTATCTCACAAGCACACAGGCACAGCTAAATTAGGGTTCCCTTATATTAAAAATGATCCATCAGGTGGCCATGCACCGTGGCTCATCCTGTAATCCCAGCACTGTGGGAGGCCGACGCAGGATGGGGTCTGGAGAACCCAGAGCACCAGCCCAGCCCCTCTCTGGCTTGAGCCCAGGAGTTTGAGTCCAGCCTGGCCAACACGGCGAGACCCCTGTCTCTACAAAAAATTTTACAGAAAATTAATAAGGCATGGTGGCACACACCTGTAGTTCCAGCTACTTGGGAGGCTAAGGCGTAGAGGATCACTTGAGCCCAGGAATTTGAGGCTGAAGTGAGTCATGATTGCACCACTGTACTCCAGCCTGGGCAAAAGAGCAAGACCCTGTCTCCAAGGAAAAAAAAATAAGTCAGGTGCGGTGGCTCATGCCTGTAATATAAGCAGTTTGGGAGGCCGAGGGGGGTGGATCACCTGAGGTCAGGAGTTTGAGACCAGTCTGACCAAGACGATGAAACCCTGTCTCTACTAAAAATACAAAAATTAGCCAGGCGTGGTGGCGGGCACCTGTAATCCCAGCTACTTGGGGGGCTGAGGCAGGAGAACCGCTTGAATCTGGGAGGCAGAGGTTGCAGTAAGCCAAGACCACGCTGCTGCGCTCCAGCCTGGGCGATGAACAAAAACTGTATCTCAAAAACAAAAAAACAAAAAACAAAACTGTATCTCAAAAACAAAAAAACAAAAAACAGAAAGAAAAAGAAGAAAAAAGGAAAAAAAGAATTCCCTGTTATTTATCTGATATCAATATGATGGGCATCCTGCACTAGCATTTGCTGATCTGCCTCATGGAGCGAGCGGGACCCTGCACACCCCTGGTTTAGCACCCGGTGAGGAGGTGCCAGCTGCGACCAGGCTGAGGTTGGCAGAAGCCGGCCAGCTACCTGGGGGGCAGCGACGGGATCTGACTTCAAAGCTGAGGACATGGCTGTGTCCCAGTGACCAGTGTTCCAACCAGGGACAGAACATTCTGGGAAGCAAAGGTCTTGGTCACACCGGCCTCATCAAAGAGGGAGAGGGATGAGCTGGGGAAGGAGGCCAGGTCTGATAGAAGCCAGACTTGGGGCAGCTGGGAGGAAGCGGGGGCACTTCTACACCATGTTGAACAGTGGTTGTTGCGTGCCTCTCCCAGGCCTGCTCCCACCCCCAGCTTCCTAGGACCCTTACCTGCAAGTGAGGCCGGGCCTTAGAGCTATGTGGGCTGTGGGGCTGGGAGCGCCACGCCTCTAGGCCTGTCTCAGCATCTGTGAGGTAGGGCTCACCCCACAATGTTGGGGGGCCTTGGGAGGCTCAGAGAAGGTCGTTCACTCAGAGCTCGGGTCCCAGAATCAGGATTCTCCAAAGATCACTCCCACAGACCTAAAGCACTAAGTAAAGTGCAGGGTCAGTAGGCCACAGCGGGGCTGGGCCGGTGCTGTCGGTTCTCCAGGGTGACCTGGCTCAGACCCTACCTCAAGACCCTGCACATCAGGGAGAAACCAAAACCCAGGGAAGTCAGCCCAGGCAGGGGCTTTGCAGTGGCAGCCCCTGATAAAACCGAAGGTCCTGGGCAGCTGATTGGCTCAGGGATCCGGCACTGGGGGTCCTGGATGGGAAGCCTATGAGCTCGCCCTGGGGAGAAGGTTCTAGTTTGGCTTCTCCACTGAGGGGCAGGCCAGTGAGCTCCCCCATAAAGACTGTGGTGCTCATGACCTCCCTCCCTGGAGTCAAAGGGATGAGCTCAGGCAAGGAAGAGGGTCAGCTGGCTCCTGTTTATCCATTCAAGAAGCAACCACTGACCGTTTGTCAAACAGGAGTAAACAGACAGTGGCGATGCCTCCTGCTGTGAAGATGCACACGGTTTTGTGTGGTGGCGGTTTCAGGGGACAGGCAAATGCGCTGGGCAGGGGCCAGACTCACCCTGGAGATGCACTGGTGACCTGCGTCCTCATGACACTTCCTCGGGCCTCTGCATGCAGGTCCTGCTCTGCCACCTGCTAGCTGGGACCGTGGGCAAGTCACACAGCCCCCGGGGCCTCAGTGTTCCCACATGTGAGCTGTGGGTCATACACCCACACTGCCACACTGCAGCAAGGATGAGGAGGGCCAGTGGCCTTCACTCGGGGGTGGTTCACCGTGGCTCTCCTATTCCACCCTGGCCCCAGCCTCCGCTGGCTGAGGAGACGGCCGAATTATTATTACTTTTTGAGACGGAGTTTCACTCTCATGGCCCAGGCTGGACTGCAGTGGCACGATCTTGGCTCACTGCAACCTCTGCCTTCCAGGTTCAAGCAATTCACCTGCCTCAGTCTCCTGAGTAGCTGGGATTACAGGTGCCAGCCACCACGCCCAGCTAATTTTTGTATCTTTAGTAGAGACAGGGTTTCACCATGTTAGCCAGGCTGGTCTCAAACTCCTGACCTCAAGTGATCCACCCACCTCAGCCTCCCAAAGTGTTGGGATTACAGGCGTGAGCCACTGCACCTGGCTGGCCGTATGATTTTTAACCCCTGAGTACTTCAACACGTATTTCCTCGAAACAAGGCCATTCCTCACATGAGCACAGAAGAGTCGATTCCGCTACAACTCGACATCTGTGTTCCTAGAAATCACTGCATGCAAAACCGCACAGTCAAAACCACAGGGCTTGTGGGGACACAGGGTTAGGGGAAGGGCACTCAAAGCAGACAGGAACCCTCATAAAAACGGCAGCACGGCTTCACACGTTAAGGGGTTCAGAGACACATAAACACGGCACTTGGGCTTGGAAGGCTGTAAGTTTACCGAGGGAGGTGGGCTGGAGGTGCGGATTGGCAGAGGCGGGTCAGTGGAGACAGGAGGAAGTTGTGCCGTGACGAGGATGGGGTGCCCGGGGCAGCTGGGGCTGTGTGAGGTGCGCATGCATCCTGTGTGTTCCTATGTGAACACAGGCGCATCAGGCCGGCTGCGGACAGCGGCTGTGTTCACCCAGTGCTTCTGGTGGGTGAAATCTCGCAAAGGAAAACAGGAAACGTGTTATCTTCAAATTGTTCCCTGATATATCAATCATGCTGGAACCAATTCTCTTTTTTTTTTTTTTTTTTGAGACGGAGTCTCACTCTGTTGCCCGGGCTGGAGTGCAGTGGCCGGATCTCAGCTCACTGCAAGCTCC